>NC_053406.1:16479183-16635183 GCF_016859285.1 Xiphias gladius | reverse complement strand
TTATACACGTCCCTCATCACACTTTCTCAGCCTGAAGTGGGCATGTTGACTGACTTAGACAGGCCTGCTAAGACCTCACAGGGATGATAGAATGTCCTCTCAGATTAAGTTGAAAAATGTGTTAAGTGTATGAATGCAAACGTATCCATGTGTTGTTACAAGTAAAAGTGGTAAAACCAATTTAAAAGCAGCAGGTATGGACAGATGTGTGTTTTTCTTAAAAGAAAAGAAACATGCACCTTCTGTGAGCATATCTACTTAATTGTCTTATTCCAATAACGCAACAAGTCTTAAATTTTAGATAAAATAGACTACAAGAGGCCAATCTTGTATTGTATAAAATTCCAGCTTTAGTGGAATATATGGCCCAGTGATCAATTTGTCCTTTATTAAGCGCCCACCTAAGAAAAGACAGTTGGGTTAAACAGTAGTTTAACGGTTTTTTTTTTTAAATTGCTTTGCATCTGCAAGCAAAGTCTATAGGTACGTCTGTGCATTGTATGGTTCCAGTTGTTAGATCATTTCAATTCTGTTTTGAATTAGTTTGTTTTGGATTGCATTTGCATTGGCAGATTTGTTTAAATTTTTTAGACAGTGGAGTTTGCTGCAAGTGCTTCTCATTGGGCTGATTAAATTTTATTTCTTTAATTATTTTGTTGAAGATTTTTAAGTCATATCCACGCAAAATGAATCTTTTGAGTATCAAACCCTCACCCTCTGTAGGATGTGTAAGGTGGCTGTAAAGAGTTTGTAGTTTGGACCTCCAAAATGAACAGCAGCTGTTATCAGCTTGAATTTACATTATGTCTAATCATGACAGAACTCTAAACTAAAAACAGAAATATGAAGAGATGGGCACAAGTTTACTTCTCTTTTTCAGCAAGATCATCTCCCCCATGAGTTGTCCTGTTATGTCTTGAGTTGATGCGATAAAGGAAAGACTGTTTGGAACATACTGCAGACTACTCACAGTCTACATCTTAATGCAAGTGTGCAGCTAGTGTCATGGTTATGGTAAATTCGAACGAAAGCCCAGATCTCGAAAGACCCTCCATATCATCTCTGGTTAGTTTTATGGTTTTCACAAAAATCATAATGAAAGTAGACTAAGTGTAGTGAATTAGATGGAAGCAATTTCTGACTCAACTTGGACAATGTTATGTCTTTGGAAGTAACTAGTAGTCAGACTTCTGGTTCTCTGTCAAGGTGTTTAAGCAAATACAGCCGTAGATGCAATATGAAGGGATCAAAATCCGTTTTTCAAATTGTGTGTTTAGATTTTTAACCCATAGTGTTTTAACTAATCACAGTTGGGTGTTTATTTTATTTTAAATTTTTTTATAGTTTGCCTACCCTAAGAACAATGGTTTGCATAGGTTTATGTAGCCTGTACAATGAAAAATGTTTTGATTTTTTTCAATACTCTGCCAACAATTCTTGTATAGGGTTGTTAGAGGGTCGGGGTGTGGTCTAAGACGGGGTGCTGGTGGGTCACTGTTTTTAAGCAATTATAGCGGAAAAAAAAAGATTGCATTTCATTAGACTTCAATGGTGTTATTTTATTGTTGACAGCATGATACTTATTGATTTGTTGGCTGCATAATGTTTGTATTGTCATTTCTAGATGTGTATTAATTTAAGTCTGCCCTATCATACAGTCAGATAAACTCACATTCTACTGCTTTTTTAAAGATTAATAATTGCATCAGTCTAAAGAACCATCATAAACAGGACTGCCAAAAAGAGTATTTTCATCCTGGACTGTCAATGCTTTATCAATGTGTTATGCTTTTGTTAACAGGCCGATCAGCTGACTGAGGAGCAGATTGCTGGTGAGTGCATACCTTAACTGTGTTTGGTTTGTTTTATCTTTAGCAGCTCCTTAACTCACCAACCAAACCATAGAAACTAAGGCTTCTAAGAGATTAATAGAACCAGAGGTTTTATGAGGATGTAAGCTGGTGGTTCAGGTCTGGTCCTGTTTATGCTCCCATCCTGCTAACTAGTTAATTACAATCCAATGAATTCCTTAGATGTTAACCAGACCGTGGTGATGTGTAAAACAAAAATCTGCAGGATTTTCAGTCAAAAGTCCCAGGATAAAATCTCACATGAAAAGCTTGGCTTGATGTGAAACATGTTTTTCTTTTCAGACTACTTGAAAGATTAAAAGTGAAGCGTCTGTATCAAACCTGAATAATCATGGCATACTAACGATGTTAGTTTCTGTTAATGTACAGAGTTCAAGGAGGCGTTCTCACTGTTTGACAAGGACGGTGATGGTACAATCACTACCAAAGAGCTTGGCACTGTGATGCGCTCTCTGGGACAGAACCCCACTGAGGCTGAGCTGCAGGACATGATCAATGAGGTGGATGCTGATGGTGAGGAGGAAAAGTATAAATGCATACAAAAAAATATACTTTTTTAAACTTAAAATTACTACAATCATCTTCTTGTCAAATTTTCCTCTTGCCGGAAAGTAATTTACTGGGAATTTTTGCCAGTACATGCAGTCTGGAGATATTAAGGGTGTTAGCACAAGCACTTGGCTTTAAATTACCATCATGACATCTTTTTTAAGAAGAATCAGTTTTCTCTGTTGACTGCCGTTGTCAAATGACCCCTCCCTATTAACCCATTTGTAAGGCCAGAATCTCAGTAAATACATTTCTGACATTTATCTTATGCTAAATGAAAAAATGCATGAAACCAAATTACTTAAATTTAATGCCACTAAATCTCGATTCAGAAAATTCTCAACTTTGGTGCCCCACAATGGTAGTATCAAAACGGACACTGTGGCAATTGGTAGGCCTGTAACATCACTGGCATGGTAGCCTTTATAAATGACCTTTACTATGGGGCATCTTCTTAATATATGAAATTTAAAGTCGTGTGTGAAAATGTTATTCTATCTAATTTACTGCTTTTCTCACCACTCCTCTTGTAATTCACTAAAATTGCATGATGTCATACGATGCAAGACTGCATCTCATTAAATTTTGATGAACTGATATACAGTCTGGTATGGTGATTACACTAAGGAAACAATCAAAGCTGTTATAAGGACACTTTGGACTAGAGCCCAGTCAGATCTAATGTTGATACTTGAGAGTAAAAAAAGTGATCCCTCAGATTTGGTTATTAAAGAATTCTGAACAAGATATCTACTGAGCAGAACATTTTACAGTTTAAAGATACACTGTAAACTTGTCAGCACTCTCTGGTGGGCAAGCTATGTAGTGATACACAACAGTTTTGCTCATTAATGAATTAAAACCCTTTTTCTGTTTGTATGACTGTGTAGGTAATGGTACAATTGACTTTCCTGAGTTCCTGACCATGATGGCCAGGAAGATGAAAGATACAGACAGTGAGGAGGAGATCAGAGAAGCCTTCAGAGTCTTTGACAAGGTGTGTTAGGACTGAGCTAACAGAGAATATTAACTAGTACCACTCAACAAAATTAGCAGTTCTTTGTTTGCCACAGATCAGTTTGTGTATTTGTTATGTCCTTGTGATAGCAAGACAAAACAAGTTCAAACCCCTTTATATTATATGTTCCTGTATGATTAGAGAGAGACTGTTCAAAGCCGATTTGTGGATGATGTTTGGCTGTCACACAATGTTTTATTTTCATTTGACCAGATCTTGGGTCCAATAAAAGGCTTTTAGTTGATGTCTCTGTACTAGCTGAAAAAATCATCTTTAGCTAGTTAACAACAAATGTTTAGCATTCAGCTCTAAGTACAGGCGATGCTAAAGACCTACAGTTCAGCCAAATCATAAACGTAACTTACATCACAGGTGAAGACAATAGTAATTTTTTTTTGGCACTGACAAATCCGTAGAGATTATCGTAATAGTCATAACTGACTTCACTGGTATTTGACTCTTAGCTCTTATGTAAAATGGTAAATAAATACTATAACAGAATTTCTTCTGTTGCCGCCTGCAGGATGGTAATGGCTACATCAGTGCAGCAGAGCTGCGGCACGTCATGACTAACTTAGGTGAGAAGCTCACCGATGAGGAGGTGGACGAAATGATCCGTGAGGCTGACATTGATGGCGATGGTCAGGTCAACTATGAGGGTGAGATATGCTTTTTGTTTGCTTTCTTCATTTTTGATGCTAAGATGTGAAAACATAACAGTTTTGCACTAATTACAACTCTGTTACTTTGTGTGTATTTTCTCTTTGCCACTTGCTTTCACTATGCCCTAAACTTCATGTTTTTGCTGAAACCTTATTAGAACAAGGAACACATTTATTGTTGTATTAGTAAGATAGACGCCAGGAAAAATGTACAATAACTTTAATGATAGGCTTTCACATAATTTTAACAATTTCTTGTAACAAAAGCCCTTAACAGCTGCCAAAACTTGGGTATTCTCACCTGTCATTTAAGCATTGTTTTCTGCTCTTTACAGAGTTTGTCCAGATGATGACCGCCAAGTGAAGAGAACACTGAAATAGCTCTCAACATCGCTTGTCCTCCTAAGATCACTGTCTTTAAGAACCAAAAAAAGGAACAATTATCAAATGATAAACTAACTTCCCACCCAGAATTTCTTATCTGTAGAATTTTGCAATTTGTGCTTCAGTACATCCAACTACTTCTAAGGTATCTGTTTAGCAAACACCAACAGAATAATCCCTAGGGAAGTTAATGGACCAAGCTTTAAGAGGGCCGAAGCCCCCGTACTTCAGACCAAGATTCTGCTGAGTCACCCAGCTCCTGATTAATTTAGAGGAAAGAGCAACACTGAAAAGGCAGAGGGATAGGAACCCATGCCACAGTTCGTATAGAGAAGCTGGCTATTTAATTCTTTCCCATTAATCTTCAAGAAAGAAAATCGACTTTCTCCTAACACTGAATTGAATACTCTTCTTGCATGCACCCTTTCTGTGGCGGTCTCTTGTCACAACAAGGAAGCTCTGATCCCATCAGAGGTAGTGGTCAGATTGTGTACACACTGGAGGTATATACATAAATATATATCTATATATCTGTAAAATTTGTGTCACCATTGATTATTGCAAGAGCAAATAGTTGCAATGTAGGGTGTTCATTGGTGCTCGGTATCAGATGAGAATTCTTATACCTTGAAGAGTTCGGACAAGAATGAGAGACTGAAAAGTGCTGAAGGTTTTTTTTTTCCCCTTGGGGATGTTATATTGTCTTGTTTTGAGTCGTGGGCTTTACATTGCCCGCAGCACTGTTCGGAGACAGTAGTATGTTGTATTGCTTCGGGACGATTAATGTGAAAACACTTGAGGACTGCAGCTAATACATTTGTTTTGCAAACAGATATCCTGATGATACAATATTGTTGTAATGCTTTATAAATGTGTTCTCAAATATTAATGTATTGATGACAAACTTTGGTCACAAAATATATCTATATATATTAGTGTATCGTAAAGTTTGCATTGCCTATTGTTGTAGTAAATGACCTGTGACATGTTTTCTCTTTGGTTTTGAAATGTGCCATAATATTCAAAAAACGCCTCAACCTTCTTGCAAGACTCGTAGTTCATTATAATATTATAAATCTACTTAATATAGTAACATAAAAATACATGCAGTTGAAAATATTTGCACTTTGGTATAAACCATGTGGATATTACAAAGGTTTTGTTCTAAAAGATGAAATTGAAACCAAATGTCACTGTTGCTGCTGCTATAACAACTCATATGTTTCACTAATTTCTCGTCCTTGTTGGTGTCTGAACTTAAATTTGTAGTCTGGTTATTCAAACTTCACTCTGCTTGCTGTTTTACTGAACAGAATACATATAGTGTATATTCACAAATAACTACTTGTGGTGGGGGTGATGTGTTTAATTTGGGCTTTTTAGAATGGGACATTCAGATGGGGATGAAATGGGGTTGTAGCAAAGGGTTCAGCCTTAGATGCTAGATTGGTTTCAGTGTTAGGTTTTTGAACAGTTGGCTAAATTTAAGGGAGCAGGTTAGCTGAGGTGTCTTTGATTCCTCAAAGTACAAAACTTAAATCCTGCTCTGTCCGCGGCTTTGTATTTGGCTTCCTCTGATTCAGATGTTTGGGAGTAAATGGTAAATGGACTGGTAACTTCTGAAGGTATCTCAAAAATGTAAAGATGTGATATATTTTCCATAAATTAATAAATTGACTGAGCTTTACTTCACCTGCATTTAATTGTTATGCTTAATCTAACATGAGTCCGTTTACACAGGCACACACCCTACTGGTTTCAAGCCAATGACTGAAGTGATGTACATTTTATTTGTATAAGGTCAAATCACAACAGAGGTCATCTAAGGGCACTTTTCATATAGAGCAGATCTAGACCATACTCTATAACATGACCGAAAAAGAAGTTCACAAAAGCCACTCAATAATATTGCACTATATCCTTTCTCTGCCTGTGTCCCTGTGCTAGAAAGGAGCGCTAATCTCGTCCAGATAGCCTCAGATTGGGTCAGGGCAGGTCATCCTAGCCTTCACTGGAGAAACTATCCCAGGCAAAGGCTATATTTAGCGGCTCATGAGATTGCTACAGGAGCCTGTGGTAATCCAGGGCAGCAAGGGTCATGACCTCTCACCCACACACACTAAATGAAGACACGGGAGTGCTGGCCTTCTTGCTGACAGGCGAGACCAAGAGCCAATGGGATGAGATTTTAACTGGAGCAGGCCCGAAGTGATGGGATGTGTGTCCACATGCTTATCGTGTGGTTAAGGAGATAAAAGTAAATGACTTAGGAAGCCGGAGCAGACTCAGCAGGACAATAAGAACGACAGCATCACGGGCACAGGCAGGTGTGATTACACCTCTCTTGTTGTGTAACTCCAACAGTGTTGTGTAATAATATAATTCTCACAGGGAGCAGTGAGAGTGATAGTTTGTTTTTTTTTTTAATGATATGCTGGCTTCATCAGCTGCACTTTGAATACAAATCCAACATGAAAGGAGTGTCCAGTGTTTACATTTGGGTGATAAAGTGGAGTTATTTGGATATAAGATTTATTTTACAAAAAGCTGCCAGTGTAAAGTATTATCTCCGGTGGTGGAAATCATCAAAGTCCATCTACTCATGTTCTTTACTTGAGTACAATTTTAATGTACTTCACACATTTTGATTTTGTGCTACTTTTTACTTCTACTCCACTAAATGTCAGAGGGAAATATACTTTTAACCCCACTACCTTTATGTGACAGCTATCATTACCTACTTTTCAGATTACAAGTAAATACAGAAGATGTGATGACTTTATAAAATATGATGCAATATTATAGATTAAGCTGACCAACAGTATACTGTATAAAAATGGTAAAGTTAGCTTCGCCTCAAACAATTAATTTACTGCTTAAATGTTAATTTGTTAATATTAATGATCCAGTAATACAATAATACAACTTCTACTTTAAGTTTACTTTTAACTTCTCTGCTTTTACATTAGTAAAATTTTGCATGCAGGACTTTTACTTGTAAATGAGTAGTTTAACAGTGTGGTATTACTACTTTTACCTAAGTAAAGGATCCAAAGTACTTGTCCTGAACGACAGTATTTATAGAATTAGCTAATATTGGGGTGTTTGAGGTGTTTGGTCACCAGTGGTGGAAGGTGTATTTAGAATGAATATTATTGTATATTATATTATTAGTACTGATGCATTTATGTGAATTGTAAGTAGCATTTTATTTGTGTAGTTGGTCGAATTAGTGCCAATTTTAACTTCACTTGTGTAGTTTATAACAACTTTTTTTTAATTTGATCATATGCTTTGTATGTAAAATCATAATCTAAAATGCAATCAGTAAGTATAGCTGTCAAATGAACTAAAAAGTACAATATTTCTCTCTGAAATTTAGTGAAGTAAAAGTAGACTAATGGAATTTGAACGCTCAAGTTTAAGTAAATCAAAGCTGTACTGACTTTTAAAACTTAATTAAATGTACCTAGGTACTTTCCACCACTGTTGGCCACAAGATCAGTTTTAACCAAGCTTCCAATCCACACTTTTCTTGAACCAAATACCTTTGACATATTACATGAATGAAAGTCAACCTAGTCAAGTTCTGGACAATGTACAGACTGTGGCCTATAAACATTGCCAACACAAACATGATCTAGTAGCAATGGATTTTAACCGTAGCTTCAACACTAGGTGGGGTTGTTTCACAGACTTCTAACTCAACTTGCAACGTCTAATTTGGGCCAAGAGACACACATACAGCACAGTGTGGTTGATGCCGGAAGGACATAAGACACTGTAACTGAAGTTTTCAGATAAAGGTGATTAAACGATGCTTGCTTTGAGCCAGCGTGTTCTTCTCAAAATGCAGAAATAAGACCGCAATAAGTGTTTGTTCCTGTGTATAAATATGGGTGTGTGTGTGCACGTGCATGCATGAATTATATGGTAACTCATTTGTGGGATCCTTGGGTATACTACACCCACTACCCATGATTGTGTACACTGTGCAATGTAACCTAATCACCCCTTCCCTTGAGAAACACAAGAGTATTCTTTTTCACTCTCATTATGCCTGGGGGGAGAGGCTTATGGACTATTATGTAAACTGTACTGTGCAATGCAGACTCCTGAATTATGCAACTATTTTAGGAATAATATGTTTGTATAGTTCAAGAAGTTTCAAGAATATGTCCAATATACACAGAATCTCCCTTTTTGTCACCGTCTTCTGTCTCCTTCCCCTGAAACCATTCACTATCACATGCTTCTTGCCACCCTCACTCACTTTGCACGTGACCAAATTAAAGCACTGTAAACACTTTTGCTTTCTCCTACACACATATTGTCTTCCTTTATTGTCTTCAAAATCACCTGACATCCTACAACTACCATTGCTATGCTTTCTGGCTGTGAATGTTTGGACATTCAGAAAATCTTTTCTGATTTGCACCAGCTTATTATGACAAATAGAAGTAAGGTGAAGTGAAACGATGCACAGCAAATACTCTGCTCATCGAGCCAGGCTGAATTAATCACCACATTCATGTTCTACTGAATCAAACATACATACAGAATAGTTTTTAAGGGGTGAGTGTGCCTTGTTTCAGCAGCTCAATCCTAGCTCTCCTCACATCTACAGCCATACTCGATCCCCCTATTTCGTCTCTGGCTGGATATCCACCCAACATGTCTCATTCTCCTTCAGAAAAACTGAGCTGGTAAAACAACGATTCCCACCCTTTTTCGCTTGTGATCCTGTATTTTGAAGCTGTCTACTTGTCACTTCTTGTCACAGGTTGCATACGTCTGCTGTGGTTGTGTGTTCAGCCAAAGAGTGGTTTACTTGAGTAAAAAGTATACAAAAATAACCTATTTTGTGCAGAAGAAACGTTTTTTTTTCTGCCTTCCTACCCTGTTAATCATCTTACAGCTCATCTAGTTAATTTTGGGACCTTGTGGGTGGGGTCTAAGTCAGTTGTTTTAAAGACTCTGCTGGTTAACACACTGTTATGCAGAGAGGAGGGAGCTAATTAGCTAATAAATAAACTATGTGACAACTTGTCAAACCAGTTTGAACTTCCTTCTAGTTATAAAATGTTTCCTTTGTGTAATACAAAAGGATACAGTTAATTTACTCAAATCTTTATAGATGTGTGAGAACATATTTAAACCTTCTCTTTCAATTGTTCTTTTTTTTTTTCTTTTAAGATCTTTTTCTTTGGCATTCTCTTCTCTTTTGGACAGTTGATTGGATGAGACAGACAGGAAACATGGGGACACATGCAACATAGGTCCCTGGCTGGGATCAAACCGGGGATGCTGTGGTTTTGTGGTATCCGTCTTGGCCCCTCGACCGCCAGGACACCCCCTCTTTTAGTGTTTTGTGGGAATTTCCCAAGGAAGCACAAACTTTAAAAAAAAATGTGGTCAGTTTTATTCTATAAAATAGAAAAAGAAAAAGTCCGAGATCAGGCAGGTAATCACAAAGGGAAAAAGGCTGGATAGCTACGACAATGAAGACAGTGTAGATAATCTGGTAGGGAATAAACAAAACTGGACCAGTATAACCACTTTGGAAACAATGAGGGAATGGAGAGCAGGTGACTTGGAACGGCAGTGGGGACTGGGGTTACTGCAGGGCAGATGAGAGTGACAGGGTCTGGAATGACAGAAGAGTTTGTAAAATGGGAAAATCAGGCAGACCTAACTAGAGAATGAACAGGATCTGTGCCATCTCTACTGAATGCTTGATAAGAAATGTTCATTATGTGCTTCTCATAAACAACCTTGGGAAGAGTCGTCACATCAAGAGCGTATTCCAGCAACAACTTGACTGAGAAGATGTGTACTATGTCAGGAAAAAGTATTACATTTTTTGATATCACCGTCCATTCACATGTGAATATAATGATTACAATGTGTCTAGCACTGCCTTTCAATCCCTGCTGTGTGCTCACTATGGTACTAAGAAATGTTCATAGAACATTTTAATAAACAATAATCTGCTAAGCATAACATTTTCCTATCAGTTTTCCAAATTAAAATCACTTTAGGTTATTAAAATATAATGATAATAAAACACAATGTAATGATAGTCACTGTTTAGAAAATGACTGTGGTATTTAAAATGAGATTATGGATGAGCCGACTTTGGAAAACTATGCGCTTGAATCAATAAGAGAAAATGATGTGTGACACTCAAAGAGACCATTTGTTTGGAGAAAATCCTCTTGGCTTTATATGGTTTGTTCTCATAACTTTTTTACCCTATCAGTCTATCACCAAAGTGGTTTTAGATGGGAAATTCCCACCAAGACCCTTTTCTAATTACAGACCACAATGGGGCTCTGTTTTTTATTTTTCATTCCTATAGTGAAATGTGGTGTGTGTCCAATAAAAACCACTCAGGCATATTGTAATAGCGAAAAATTTACTGGATAAATAAAACTGCGTAACTGTAGTGATTGTTTGGTGTTTGTTCTAAATTCACTTGTGTGCTCGGCACAATAATAATCGTTCTAGGAAAGGTTAAAAATACATTTTAGACTCAGGCAGACATGACAGTTTACTGACAACAAATCATAAACATGTTAACTTTAAAGACAAGATTGGTGAAACCGTGGGACACTAGTGTTGTAAGAATACATTTGGATGCAAATACAGACCACCTGCTTTTGGCAAATTCTTGATGCTGGAAACAAAATCTGAGGGAAAACATTTTGAAATTCTTGTTTTTGTGGTGGTGGGTCCATCATCACAAGGCTGAGGACCGTGACACATGAGAGGCAAAAACCCAACTTTTCATCATCATCTTTTAATCCACATATCAGAGCCTGTTTCTGTTTTCTGCTTAAAGGGGAAACCAAGCTGAAAGCAGATACCGGGACTGTGCCCCCGCTAAACTCATGACACTTTGGTAACTGTCTGTTACTGGAAAGCTCATGCAAAAGAGAACAAAAAGAGAAGTGACAACTTCTTACTTCCAACACTGCTAAAAAGGGGAACTACAGCCTTTCTTTTTCTTGTCTTGGAGAGTAAGGGAAGGCTGAAGTGGTATTTCACTTTGGGCTGAGTGCTGTCAATTTCACTTTGAGGTACATGATGTAATTTCCACCTATTTGTGCATTCAGAGGTAATCTGGATTTTTCTGGGTATCATCTCTGGTATTTCATTTTTTAGTCCTTGGAGCTCACAATGCAAAGATTTGCGTATCTGTGATGGTCTTAATATGCCTCAAACAAAGTAGATCCTACGCTGTGTTGTCTGACCACATCAAAAGGCTTAAGTGATACTTAAACTACAGGTGCTCCAAAGGGGATCACTAAATCACCCCCGATATCTCTTTCCGAGAATTGGGTGTCTTTTGTGTGTTTTTTGTGGTTTTCACGCGGTGAATTTTACGGATGGGGATGCAGGGAAACAGCGGCCACTTTCCAACAGTCTTTCCTCCAAAGCTTTCAAGGTGTAGCATTTGTTTGTGCAAATGAAAAGTGATGGAAGTCGCTGAGTGAGGAATGAGGAAGAGAAGAGTACAAACCCTGCTTACTGTCACGTCCCCGCACACCTGGACAATTGCTGCCTGAGGAGGCCGTGTTTGTCGAGATTTTTGTTTCAGAGTCTTAGAAAAACTGTCAGATGCAGCCTCCAATTTCAACGATGGAAGGGAGATTTTTAGATTTTTAGGTCTATGAAAGTATAGACCTAAGACATAGAACTGAAAAATGCGTTGGTGTATTTTACTTTTGTATGTTTCTGTTTTGGGTATGATTTTAATATATGTTTTTGTTCAAACATCCCTAAAAATGTATGTTGTGTTTGGTCATGTGCTCTGAGGAGAGCAAATCATCAAAGTTTGTACAGTACTGTGTATGTTGTTGACTGGGTTTGGCATCATTATTGTCACTTGGTATGCGGGATGCATAGCCTGAGTCAATGTGCGTGCCAGCTGACGCCTGTTAAAACGGAGATTACAGCAAGTGAAGCTCCTGAAAAAACAACCTCTGTTAGCAGAGAAAACATCTTCAAATTCCATTATGGTTTGAATTACATCAAACAAGGTAAGCCATTGCAGGCCTGGCTCATTATTTCTCTATTATAGGTGCCTGTGTATTGTCTACTGGATTGGGAGAGTCCAGTCTGTTTCTGTATAAATTACCACTGTACCATAACTGTATGTGTGGGTGTGTTATGAAATGCCTGTCAAATGTTTGTCAGCACTCTATATTTTGCCATTTTGGGGTAGATGGTTCAGTCTTAAGCAAAGCTCTCCTTTAAACAATATAGAATTAGAAAATGTAATCAATAGGTGAACTCAGATGGAGTTCTTGTATTTTATTCTGAAATTAATTTAATGTAAATGAGCCTTGGCTAGTTTTTCATTGTCAAGCCACAGAATTCAGTTTACAGAACTTAAAATGTCAAGTGTACATGCTAAGTTTGAGTAGTACATTCTTTTGTTTTTTTGTTTTTACACCCAATATGTATGTTGATGGACTATTTACGTTTTTAATGTCAACTGGTTGCTGCTCAGTTAATTGAACTTTCTCTGTGAGTGATCATTTTATAATGTGAGTAATTATTTTACAAATAGATATAGCAGAAATCACAGCACAGCCCTGGTCTTTCACTTATGTGTATGGGGATTTTGTCAGGTCACATTGCTGTTATAAAATCAGGATTTTAGCAGTGCAGAGCAGCAGCTTGGATATGGTTAAGGCGTAGTATTAATGCGCAGGGTTACAGTCACCATTTCATACTTTGTCCATTGTCTGATGACCGAAACAGAAAAACATGTAAAAGAGAACAGCTTAAATCTAGCAAGATCTCAAATTCGGAGGAAATTCTTGATTACAGCTTTATTAAAAGCAGTTGTGTTGGAGTGGTCACCAGATAGTGCTTATTCAAGTGATCAAGCTGTTGGACTTATAAATACCGACAAATAAATATCGTGTATAGAAAGATAAAGTCCATTCATCCATCCAGTAGCTATATCGCTTATCCTTTGAGGGTCTTGGGGGGGATAGTGAGCATGAAAAACACAAACTTATACTTTGGAACCATAAGTTGCTAATTCTCTGGTAAACATATGAGATCCCAACTATAATTGGACTTAAGCACAACTGCTGTGTACTGGAAGCTCAAATACACCCAAAGTATTTTTGGTATGTGTGTGTGTACATACGTGTGGTCTCCCCGTTCACATCAGCACCATCTCCGTAACCATCTCCTCCTTAAGTCTTTACAGTCAACATCAGGTCCGGCTCACTGAACATTGTTTACTATTACGGATCTTAAAACCAGTTTTGCATTGCTGGTCTTCTGAATGTAAAAACAAACACAAAGGAGGAAATTAATTCCTGGAAGCCAGTAACTCGTGCCTTCCAGGACTTCATGACATGCACAGATGAAAAACATGTGCTGGCAGATTAAATAATTTGGTTATTCACATTAAATGACTTAGACACTTCTTAATCAATGAAAACTAACGGTACTGATTCCCTATTACAAATATGGCAATCACACAGAATAAAAATATTATAAAAGATATGCAAATACATGGAAATCCCTTTTGTTCTCTCTGCCATGCTCTCTCTCATACACACATGCTTCTATCCCTCTCCTCAGGGTGAGTTTCTTTGCGGAGTTGGACCTAAATATGATAACACATTCACACACAACGCTATACGTAACATACAGTACATACAGACATACATACGTGAAATGTGACCTTTTTCTTAATCAAATCAGAACTAACGTTGTGAGAGCTTTTTCAAATCTCTACATATATGAGTTAAAACCTCTACTTTATATTCATCTCTTGGGCACCCATAACATTCTGCTTTCAATTAGGCATGAAAAAGTCTGACAAAAATATCCGAGACCAGAATTCCCCGAGCTCCATATGTTTAATAATTGTGGTCATGAAAGTCTATTGTTATAATCCCACTGTCTTCCAGTGAATTATGATATGTGCTCAAGTTCATACTGACACTGGGCATTTTCCTGAAAATGACACAAGTACGTCAGCTACTATTTCTTTGCTGTGACTCTCAAGGGACATTCTTCATGTATGTTACCAGCGAGCAATGCTGATTCCTTTACTGACAGAAAAACAAGCCAGAGGTTGACATTTGACATGACACCTCATTTATGCTAGAATGAGTTTAAGGAAGCCCAATAGGAATGGATGCTTACCGGACCAAGCATATCCATCTTATGGTGAGACAGTTTCTGTTCATGTCCAGTCAATTGTTGGACGTACTTGAAAGTAGCTGTATCTTGGGTATTTTACTGCACCTGCTCATTATTACTACATATTTGGCAGTCACTAGTAAGCAAAGGGAAAAGGAAAAATACGGCTCATTAAAACAGCATTCATCTGGACTTTGGATGTCCAAATCTGTCTTCCAGTACAGCGTTCAGCCAGATCTCAAACAAATCACTGTGTTTTCAATATTATGTAATATGTTTTCATTTTTCACTCTGATGAAGGTATACCATTAAAAAACAACATGAGTAGTTAATGCATCTTAGACTTCCTGGTTGTTATGCCGCTAAAATAAAAGTATTCTATGTTGTCATTTGTCCATCCCTCCATCCATCAAGCTCTCTAATATTATCAATTAATCCATCCATCCATATGTTTATTCATTACCCAAACATTCATCTATCTCTTTACTATTATCCATTAATTGATCCATCAATCCATCCCATAGTTCATCCACTCACCCTTTCATCATTCCATTCGTCCATGATCTTTCTATCAATCAATCAATCCATCCATTGCTTCATCATTCACCCTTTTACCTACTTATCCATCCATCCATAATCTATCCATCATCTATCTATCCATCCGTGCACCCGTCCCTCCACCCAGCCATACATTCATCCATCCATTTCCATTATCCACTAATCCATCCATCTGTCTCAGCTGGTATTTTCATGAACTGGGCTCCTGCTTTGGGGAAAATGTGCAAGTATTTATGTGTTCGTTTTGAATCCCATGTCTTAAGGTGCCCCTTGGTAGTTTAAAAGTAAGTTAGAGTTTTGTTTGTCAGCGAGGGAGTGAGGAATGGAAAGGTGGAGTGAAACTGAGAAGAAGATTAAACAAAACAAAACAAAACAAATACCTGCATGTCTTTGTTTAACAATATCGCAGTGGCCCATGACAGCAAACTACCTCCCACTACCAGCTGTGTGTCTGTGCATCGTCACTTTCATTTACCGTCTGTAAAACAAGGAGCAACTTGATCTCCATCACCCCATCCAGAATTAAACATTGCCACTACACCGTTCTGTCATTTACAGTAACAGCAGCAGGAAGCAAGCAAGTACAATTACTGAGCCTGGAAACTGAGCCACAAAATTTAATTACTATGCAGCAGTTTGTATTCATCGCTATTTTCTTGGTTGTGATGGTTTTATTGGTGCTACATCTTATTTTAGGTGTCATGAAAAGAAACCATTAAGGGGCATGGAAATGGCTTCATCATTATTTCACCCTGAATCCAGGGAAATTGAGATGTGTTCATGATGCGTGTTTGTGCCATTTTATGACCAACATATTAAAGCAATTGCCCTTTGTTTGGTTTCGTGTTGTTCTGTAATTTAACCTGCAGCTCTGATTGTCGTATGGTCATTCATATTGTCTAGCAAGTTTGCTTTCAGATAATTGAGTTTGCTTTCTAACAAGGGCGTAGTTGGGTGCACACAATTAAGTAAATACATGCTATTTATTTCCTGCATTTATATACAGAATAACTAATAATGATAAATTAGTTATTGTGCTAACAATAATAATGGTAGTATAAAAAAATGGTCTATGTAAACCTCTGTATTGTTAATGTATTAATCCAAAACATTTTTTAGTTTCCTTTAAGATACCTGTTACTTTGATTAATAATGTTGCATTTGCATCTCTCCTACACAGAGTGCTGTGCTCTACTGTCTTGTCCTCGACTGATGTTCAATTCTAACATCTTTTTAGAAGAATATTAGCAGTCAATATAAATATTAACCCAAAAATGCAGCTGGCAGTGCCTTTTATTCAGCCCCTGAGCAGTTTCTGCAGGCAGGCTACTCCTTTCAGGCTGCATACAGCCCAAACAACCTTCACCAACAAATCGGGGCAGCCTTTATGCCGCATAAGAGGCGATAACCCAGGGCCAAGAACTTGCTTCTGCTTAAGCGCATTGCTTTCAGCAACTGAAGGCAGCTTAGGTGAGCGTATCGACATTTTTACATTGGACTATATTGGCTGGACTGTCAGAGGACAATGCTTAGTAAAAAAGCCAACAGTGAGGGGGGACAAGATTAGGACTTTGAGAAGTGAGGGGGAAATGTCCCCCAGTGGAAATTATGCCATTTTTTTTGTTAAAAGTCCCTATTCACACGCACAGGCGTTTTCACGTATTCTATCTGATTAAACCTCCGCACGGTTTGTGTGGAGATATGCTGGGAGTCATGCATTACATTAAACTACATGTACTGTACCAATAAGATTATCAAGGGTGTGAAAAATCCTGAGAATAATTATAAAGGTGTATGTTGTAACTGGTGAAACAATGCTAACAGAGTGTCTAATCCGGATCATTAGTTGAAAACAGAATGTGTCAACATCAACACAAACCTACAAAGAGACTGCAGGCTGTAACTGTAGCATCTCTGCCTGCTTAATCAGACTACTTAAAACAAATATTCACAACATCTATCAGTGGGGCTTGGGTGGACAAAATGAATAATGTCACAGCCCCTTGGGGCCAAACTGATTGGTTTGGAAAGTGGCACAGCAAAGCACCAGGTCATCCTGCTCTTGCAGTCATGGATAGCACATTTTGTCAGCCACTGCACTTAAGTACAGTTTTGATACTTTATACGTTGACTCCACCGCATGTTAAAGGGAAATATTAGACTGCATTTATCTTACGAAAGTTTCTCTGTTACTTTGCGGATTTTCCTCCAAAACATTAAAAAAATATTCATTATTATCAATCAAATTACAAAACAATATGGTTGTTAAGATTAGCTCCACGTCCAACCAGAACATTAAACAACATTAAAAAAATTAAATGCTAGTTAAAGGTTGATGTTTAACTATATAAATAAAACGGATAATACAATTGATACAATGTTACATTCTGAAAAGGGGATAGTCTGCATAATGAGTATTTTTACTTTAAATTCCTTAAGTATATTTTGTTGATACTCCTGTAAATTTAATTAAGTAAAGTTTTGAATACAGGACTTCCATTTGTAAAAGAGGTTTTTAAAAAAAAATGTATTTGTGTTATTTTGCAACTGAATACATCTTTCCCCCTTGTTGTTGTGCACCTGCCATATTGTATGAGCACTGGTGTTCTGAGTGTTATTTGAACAGCTTGTCTCTGGTTCCACTTTTGTCAGACGCTCTTCAGATTTTTTAAATATTTGACAGCACATTATTCCACAATATTCTAAACCCCGAGGGCTAAATCAAAGCATGCCATCTCTTCCAGAGCACGCACACTGCTGGAGGATTTACCTCTCCCTCCACTCAGGTATTTCCCCAAAGGCTACGCCAGTATAACAGAGAGCATACTGTGGGTTCCAGAAATGAAGAACGAGCCAGCGGGGCAGGAGAAGCAGAAACCAAGCAGGGAAAATATGCTTTAATGGCATTTATGATGAGCCAGAGTGCACTGGTTCTTCCTCTCTCGGTTGGCCGCATCAAATGTAAACTAGCTGAGATTAAGGCTAACCAAAACACCTTTTTAAAAAATAAGGAGACACTGCCAAACCAAATACTTACACAAAAGACTACTTGGATTACATTTTTTTCTGAGCTGACATGGGGAACAAGCCAATACTGACCAAAGTGTCTGTCAGCACAGCCGGGCCCAGTGAAACCTAATCATTTCAACGTATTGGTATCTATGTTTTGTTAATTATTTCAGTCTATACGACAATAAAATGTGGTTTGAGTTTCTGGCTGTAATGGCTGCTCATGATGCAGCCCAATCAAGTTGCTATTTTTGAACACAGGCGTGTACAGTTTCTTGAATTAAGGAAGAAAGGGCATGTTAATCCACAGATTACTCATTCTGTGATCTAATTTTCTTTTTTTTTTTTTGACCTTTCACCTCAGCTTTTAAATGTCTCGCTCTTAAAACGATCCGTCGGCGACTTCTGGTGCATCAGTGTAGGGGGTGGGACTGATGAGCACCGACGAGAGAGAGAGACTCGGAGGTGTGGGGCCGAAAACAGTCCGCTGAGCAGACGCGGCCGCTCCAACAGTCCCCGTCCCCAGGAGTTCATCGTGTGCCCGCCGACACCGGCAGTTTGAAAACGGCCGCAACCGGGGAGACTGGCGCCGGCAACGCGTCGTGTTTTACAGGCAAGGAGCCGGGGGAAAGGACGAAAGAGCAGAGGGACGGAGCCGTAACTTTTAAAATAGTTTTAGTGGCTGGTGGTTTTTGCTGCTTTTCCGGCAGAGTCACGGAAAGGTGAGTGGGAGCTAGTCACTAAAACCATGATGAGAGCACTGCTGAGAGTGTCACACAGCCCGACAAGAGGCGGAAAGGCACGAGTTTGCTAAAGAACGCGATGCCACCTTGGTGGAATGAGAGTTTTATGTCTCTGTATTTCGGAACGGTTACCTACCTGAGCACTAAGTAGCTTTTTTTCTTTTTTTTCTTTTTTTTTCTTGCGTTATTTCTCTTCACAGAACGATTTCAAGATTGTCTACAAGGAAAGAGCCCGAAAGAGAAGGGAAAGACCACGAATCATGTTTTGAGTCAACGCAGCATTATGGCTCTCACCGTACATCCGTGCCTTCTGTGTTACCAGACGATGGTATCAAGAGGTCAGGATTCCCCTTTCTTGTTTGGGAATTCCCTCTTGTGTTCACAGTGAGCGGGCATATTTCTTTTCAGTTAGTTTGACTCGAACAAAAGCATGGTTTCGAACGAATCATGTCACAGTACCACATGCAATGACACTCTCACTGTGAATGGGGACGGCAAGCCAGCAACCAGCATCATCATGTTTTTGGCCGGTGTGGCGGGGAACCTCCTGGCTCTCTTCATCCTCGGGGTGCACCAGAAGGAGCATCGCTCCAGGTCCTCTGTCTTCTGCATCCTGGTGACCGGCCTGGCCCTCACCGACCTGCTGGGTACCTGCCTCCTCAGCCCACCTGTGTTCATCTGCTACGCCCGCAACATGTCGCTGATAAGTATGGGTGGCAAAAGCCTTTGCAACCTCTTCGGCTTTGCCATGAGTTTCTTCGGCCTGGCGCCCATGCTCATCCTGTGCGCCATGGCTGTGGAGCGCTGCCTGGCCATCAGCCATCCTTACTTCTACTCTGTACACATCCGCCGCAGCTTTGCCAAATTTAGTCTCTTCTTTATTTACCTCTTCTCTTTGGCCTTCTGCCTCCTGCCATACAGCGGCTATGGCAAATTCAGACAGTACTGTCCCGGGACATGGTGCTTCATCGACATGGATGCGACAGGGGATGACCGGGCCAACTTGGTGCTGGCCTTCTCTCTGTCCTACTCCTCCTTCATGGCACTGCTGATCTTTGCGGTGTTTGTGTGCAACGGTTCAGTGATCGTCAGCCTGTGCAAGATGCACCGGAGCCAGCTGACGCGCCGCGGCTCAGCCGGGTCGACAGGGAGGAGGAAGAGGCTGAGTCTGGCCTGGTTCGGACAGGGGGAGGAGGAGATGGACCACCTGGTGCTGCTGGCTCTCATCACTGTTATCTTTGTGGTCTGCTCCCTACCGCTCACTGTAAGTTCCCATTTGACTTTCTCTCGGTGTATGTGTTTGTGTGTCACACAGACTTGATATTCCCTTTTCCAAAATGTTCACTCTCTCTCACTCTCTGGTTCACTACTGCAATACCTTTTGTGGTCTGTCCACGGTAATTCTTTTCAGCTGTTACCACTGAATCAGAGAGCAAACGCTTGATGTGTCATTTGGTCAGTTGTCGAAGAACGGGCTAGAAGTTAAAGCAAGTTGTTACTGAAAGTGGAACAGAAAAAGCGATTTTTTTATTTTTATTTTTTTAATTTATTTATTTTTTTAAAGTTGGCGCAGGAAAGGATTAGTCATTGTTTATCATTAGCATGGGTCCTGACTGGATGTATATCTGCACAGTGTCAGTAGATGTTCGAGTTTTCACCATGTAGTGGGTTTATTTGGCATTATAGCGTTTCCTGACCTCTCGTGCGTCCACGCTAATAACATAAAATCCTTTCCCCTCATTCTGTAATCATTATGCACACAGCTGGCATGCTGCGTTATGTGTTTATGTGCCTTGTTGGAGCTTCCCTAAGGTTGTGATTTGCTCTACTGGCTTCCTAATAAAAGGTTCGCCCGAAAGCGCAGCGATGTCACACAAGGCCTGCTGTCACTGTGTGCGTGTGCATTTGTGTTGTGCACTTGCCTACTTACTTACATATCCGTCCCTGTTTGAGAGGAGCGTGCTGAACCTCACAACGCTGGAGGACCGGTCCAGCCCTGCCGCTCCCAGAGGGCAAAGCTCTTCTGGCAAGGACTTCACAGTTAAGCCATCTGTGCCACTAAACATTAGCCAGAGGTCCTGAGAAAGGTGTCGCTAGGGAAATAAGAACCAGTTGGAGGATGTGATTAATGTGACTTATATAATGAGGGCATGCCTGCTTTCACATTAATGTCAGCCTTTTGAACAGCGGGAGTCTGATGATCGAATAGCTTACAGGAAGCAGTAAAAAGTGTGTGTTCATGTTTTAGCTCTTCGGCATCTACTCATTGTCTGGATCCAGATGGATGTGGTAACACTCAGCCTAAGGTTTTGACTAATGTGCGGTGCATGGCAATGGTATTTGCCCATAGTCGTGGCTGAAAGCGCCCTGGGGAAAGAACAGTGATGACGATATATACTTGTCAACACTCTGAGTAAGAACTTAGGAAACTAAAACCCAACTCTCCCACTGTGTTCTAGCCGTACAGTTCTCATTTATGTTTCACTTTAAAAAATAAGAATAAAAACTTGCAGTTTCAGCAAGACCCATGTTGCCTCAGTGTTAAAATAATTAGTAAATGCCACATTACTTTAAGTTTTAATTTTGGGATTTACACTCTGCTCCTCTAAAATAAATATTTGTCCTCTAAATGAATTTGATTATGTTACAAATCTGATTGATCAATATTCATATAATGGTCTCTGAATTAAAAGCCAGATCTGTAGTAAATCTTTCTGAATAATTTAAGACCCTGTTAGTAAGTCATCAATGATTCATGCATCATCTCAGCAGACGATTTTGTGTGTGTGTGTGTGTGTGTGTGTGTGTGTGTGTGTGTGTGTGTGTGTGTGTGTGTGTGTGTGTCTCCGTTTATGTGCTTGTTTGCTCATATGCATTCACATGCTTGTGGTTGTAGATGAAAGAACTGAGACTGTGGTGAAGTGTGTGAGTGCATCTCTGCCCCATATGTTGGTTCATGACTAACATCACTCAGTTTGCCGGAAGCTCAACAGATGCTGGCAAAAAAAGGCTGATTCTGTGTTCTTCTTAGAAAATAATGTTGTTTTATTCCCATTTTTTGCACTTGGCTAAACAATATTTTGATGCTTGGGCAACATTTTTTGTTTTTGTTTTTTAAACGTTCATGCCAATAAAGCATCTTTGAATTTGAAATTATGAGGTGTACATTTAGTTGATGCTGCTCTCAGTAGTGACACACTTCATACACAAAAATTTGCCAACACAAACCCTCCAGCATGCGTTTCTGGTTAGTCTTAATTTACTGAAAGCACTTTCATGTGACTGAATACACCTTAGAGAGCAATGCTTTCGAGCTCTGAAGTACGTGCTCTGTCTGCAGTGTGCCCTCTTCAGCAGGGACTGCGCACTGGTAGATGGAAAATGACTACTTCCGTCTTAAAAAGATAAGGAATTGTAAAATCAGAAAACATTAATTATTCCGTTTTTTTTTTAATCTAACAGGCATGAATAATGTTGTGGACTTTGTATTTACAGATCAAGTTTCACGATCATGTATTTGCTAATTGCTTTTTGGACAAAAGCAGATGTGTGGTGTGATTGTTTCATGAGTCCAGCGGGATTTCCAGGAGGGAAAAGTCCACATAGTGCGGTGGTTTGATCACCAAAGGGGTAAAAAAAACTCTGGAAAGCAGCTAATTGGGGTTTTTGGGGGTTTTTTTATTTAGTTTTTTTTTCCAAATTGGTTGGGGTGTGTTTCGTGGGCTAACGTGAGTTTAAAGAGTAATCCATTAGCTGTGAATGTTTGTCCTGTTCATTGTTACCTGAATCACACCAGCTTCCCAGGCTTGTCCTACTACAGCCCTGGCCTTGGATGATATATGTCCCCTCCTAACTGGTTTCAACCTACTGTACAAAACTGTGCAATTACAGTAGACAGCTGAAAAATATAAGGTGCCATTAAGCAATAGGACTTGGTGTGGTGAATGTTATCATGTGCAGCTGTTCTGTGACAGAACATTTGATTTGTTTGATGTAGCATGAAACATAAGGTCCTACTAGGTTTGTTCTAGGATGGGCTATTGACACATCATTTGAAATTAGGACCGTTTGGAATATATGGTTACTGCTTGTTAAACATTTTAAAATGCAGCTACAACAATACATCTCCAGCTAAAGGTTGGCATTTAAAGCCTCCTCCCCCAGTGTAATCAAACAGATTTAATTAGATTAAATGATATGAGGTTGCGCTACCCAATTGGACTACCTAATTTACAATAAAAGTGACATACATTAATTACGAATATAACACAGTTTTTATCGATAGCACTGAAACAGTAAGTTGGTTAAAATATTGTGAATTGACAACAATTCTGCTAATAAATGTCTTTGGGTTTAGGACTGTTGATTGGACAAAACAAGCAATTTCAAGATGTCACTCCTGGCTCTCAGAAATTGTGATGGAAAATTTTCATTATCTTGTGACATTTTATAGACTAAAACAACATATTAAACAAAAAAATAAAAAAAAATCAAGATTACTATATGGGTAAGCATTAAAGTTGCTAATCATTAGTTGCAGCCCCAATAGGACTTATTGTCCTGTCAGTTCATGTGTGCACACATTCTTGTGTGAATATTTAGGGTCAGAATTTCATGTGTCTTGACAGAAGGCTTTGCTCTGAAAGAGAAATTAGCACTCCTCCATTAGGCATTTCTTTGCTTCTCTTTGTCATCTTAAATTTATGAATCATCAAAGTTGCCTCCTGCGGGGGACAGATAGCTTGTTTGCGATGATCACCAGTATCCCTACTCCCTGCTGTTCCCCTGGGAACCACAGCAGCTGCCTGGGGGCCATATGTTGCCGGTCAATACCTGGATCAATAGAGTGCTGCACTCCTATCACAAGCTATTCACAAAGTTGTAAGAGGTTTTACTTCTAAATTTCCCTATTATCGTATCATTCAATAGTTGAGACTAGAAAATAAAGTGTTAACATCGCTCAGTTTGCTTGAATCCCAACAGATGCTGGCAAAAAAAGGCTGATTCTGTGTTCTGCTTAGAAAATAATGTTGTTTTATTCCCATTTTTTGCACTTGGCTAAATTATATTTTGATGCTTGGGCAACATTTTTTTGTTTTTGTTTTTTAAACGTTCATGCCAATAAAGCATCTTTGAATTTGAAATTATGAGGTGTACATTTAGTTGATGCTGCTCTCAGTAGTGACACACTTCATACACAAAAATTTGCCAACACAAACCCTCCAGCATGTGTTTCTGGTTAGTCTTAATTTACTGAAAGCACTTTCATGTGACTGAATACACCTTAGAGAGCAATGCTTTCGAGCTCTGAAGTACGTGCTCTGTCTGCAGTGTGCCCTCTTCAGCAGGGACTGCGCACTGGTAGATGGAAAATGACTACTTCCGTCTTAAAAAGATAAGGAATTGTAAAATCAGAAAACATTAATTATTCCGTTTTTTTTTTAATCTAACAGGCATGAATAATGTTGTGGACTTTGTATTTACAGATCAAGTTTCACGATCATGTATTTGCTAATTGCTTTTTGGACAAAAGCAGATGTGTGGTGTGATTGTTTCATGAGTCCAGCGGGATTTCCAGGAGGGAAAAGTCCACATGTTGCGGTGGTTTGATCACCAAAGGGGTAAAAAAAACTCTGGAAAGCAGCTAATTGGGGTTTTTGGGGGTTTTTTTTATTTAGTTTTTTTTTCCAAATTGGTTGGGGTGTGTTTCGTGGGCTAACGTGAGTTTAAAGAGTAATCCATTAGCTGTGAATGTTTGTCCTGTTCATTGTTACCTGAATCACACCAGCTTCCCAGGCTTGTCCTACTACAGCCCTGGCCTTGGATGATATATGTCCCCTCCTAACTGGTTTCAACCTACTGTACAAAACTGTGCCATTACAGTAGACAGCTGAAAAATATAAGGTGCCATTAAGCAATAGGACTTGGTGTGGTGAATGTTATAATGTGCAGCTGTTCTGTGACAGAACATTTGATTTGTTTGATGTAGCATGAAACATAAGGTCCTACTAGGTTTGTTCTAGGATGGGCTATTGACACATCATTTGAAATTAGGACCGTTTGGAATATATGGTTACTGCTTGTTAAACATTTTAAAATGCAGCTACAACAATACATCTCCAGCTAAAGGTTGGCATTTAAAGCCTCCTCCCCCAGTGTAATCAAACAGATTTAATTAGATTAAATTAGACATACATGATATGAGGTTGCGCTACCCAATTGGACTACCTAATTTACAATAAAAGTGACATACATTAATTACGAATATAACACAGTTTGAATCGATTAGCACTGAAACAGTAAGTTGGTTAAAATATTGTGAATTGACAACAATTCTGCTAATAAATGTCTTTGGGTTTAGGACTGTTGATTGGACAAAACAAGCAATTTCAAGATGTCACTCCTGGCTCTGAGAAGTTGTGATGGAAATTTTTCATTATCTTGTGACATTTTATAGACTAAAACAACATATTAAAAAAAAAAATAAAAAAAAATCAAGATTACTATATGGGTTGGCATTAAAGTTGCTAATCATTAGTTGCAGCCCCAATAGGACTTATTGTCCTGTCAGTTCATGTGTGCACACATTCTTGTGTGAATATTTAGGGTCAGAATTTCATGTGTCTTGACAGAAGGCTTTGCTCTGAAAGAGAAATTAGCACTCCTCCATTAGGCATTTCTTTGCTTCTCTTTGTCATCTTAAATTTATGAATCATCAAAGTTGCCTCCTGCGGGGGACAGATAGCTTGTTTGCGATGATCACCAGTATCCCTACTCCCTGCTGTTCCCCTGGGAACCACAGCAGCTGCCTGGGGGCCATATGTTGCCGGTCAATACCTGGATCAATAGAGTGCTGCACTCCTATCACAAGCTATTCACAAAGTTATAAGAGGTTTTACTTCTAAATTTCCCTATTATCGTATCAGTCAATAGTTGACACTGGAAAATAAAGTGGTATGAGAAAATCTCAATACCTCCAGGGCAGGTTTGTTTATAGATGCCTGGCAACTTTAATCCATAGCAGCACTGATGCTTTGACTTAATGATAAAAGGTTTCCATTAGTACAGCTACTGTGTCTGAGTCTTAGTCTGCAGACTGATATTGGCTTGTGTGTGTGTGTGAGGTTACATGAAAGGGAGTACAACAAAGATCCATAAAGTACATTATACTTCTCTGTGATTTAAAAGTATTACATGCATCAGAATAGTTGCTGTAGTGAGATTTACACTAAGTGTTCAGAAAACAATGTACCAAAAATACATTTAAAAAAATAAATAAATAAATAAATTGTTTACATTCAGTGTTTCCCACCAAAACACACTTTGTGTATACTTGAAGCCTGACAAACTTGCCGAATGCCTTTCTTTCCTGGAAAAAAAAAGATTTGTGGAGCCTTCATTGTTTTGTTTACATCCAGTGCCAAGAAGGCACAATTCCACATTTCTTGGCACGTTACCGCCACATGTGCATCAGTTGAATAGCCTGAGTCTATTGGCATGTCCGCATATTGTGTCACCATGAGCATGTGTGCGTCTGTGGGCATCCTTGTTTGTATGCACCAGACGTTCGTAAAACAGAGACCTGCTCTTAAAGACATTGCTTCACAGCACTACTAGTGGTCAAAAACTCCACAGGGTACCGTTTGAGAAAGTATTTTTTGGTGTCAGAGCCAGATTTTCAATTTGATTGAATTGGTATATTTATTTAGAGGTCCACACCCAATACTCCAGGATTTTGCCCGTTTTTATGCCTCTACGCCGGCAACAGCTGTGGCCGGAACGTATTTGGGTTTTCTGTCTGTCCCTCCCGTTTTCGTGACCGCGATATCTCAGGAGCTCCGTGGGCGAATTTCTTCAAATTTGGCTCAGTTGTTCACTTGGACACAAGGAAAAAAAAAACTGATTACAATTTGATGGTCAAAGGTCAAAGTCACTGTGCGTCACAGAAAACGTTTTTGAACATAACTCCAGAATGAATACGCTAATTATGACAAAATTTCACACAAATGTCTCATAGTATTAAATAATGGGGCAATGACATTTTATATCCAAAAGGTCAAAGGTCAACTTCACTTGACAAAATCCTGCAAAAACACTTTTCTGGCCATTATTCAACACCATAACTCAGGAAAATAAGGGGAGATTGTGACCATATTCCACATTTGGTACTGAACTGGGGACAATAATCAATGCCCATCTTTAAACTGTGGCAATTTTATAGCTCATGTGTGCTGCCGGGTTGAAGATGTGTGTGTGAAGCATCCACGTTTTAGAATTTGTAGCATCCATATTCATCCATATTTGAAGCATTGTCTATTTGACTTTTTTTTTTTTTTCCCCTCACAATGAACTCACGCACTAATACAGTGCACATACATCAGAACGAGAACAACAGACCTTAACAAATATTCTCCAAATTAAGACAGAATGTTTTTCTCTGGAAATTAATTGAAATCATACATGTCAATATAGTGGTAACTTACATTTCGCCAAAAAATACATGTAATACCTTTTTATTAAATTCTTTCAAAGTCTTCACTCATATGAGTCTGGACAGACATGGATGTAAACTGCAACTTGACTGGTTGGCGGAGGCATACAACCACAAGGCGGTAATTCTGGTTTATGTTTGAAGTCAAAATAAAATGTACCTTTTTTTTGATTTAGTGACTACTAGACTCAGATGGATCTTGGTTGCCACTGGTTTAAGTGCATTAATGACTTTGACATCAAGTCTGGACACTGTCCTTCTTGCTCCCAGTCCTGCCTTCTGTTGTCTGCAGCTAACAAATATAAATTAAAATGCAATGAAGAAAACAGTCTCTGTTTCATAAGCACCATTCACAGAACATTCTGTGATTTGGAAAACACAATAGCTCTGAGCAAACTGGGCAAGAAGGATGGTTGCCGGGAAGAAAATAAGCAACAGCAAGTAGCTCTGACCCATTTATAGTCACAGGACATCAAGCCATTGAGAGGTAGTGCAAAAGGAAACCACACTAAAATGAAAACACATGGAATGAAGTTTGAAGAAAGTTATGTGACAGAGCTGAAGGCGAAAGATTCTTCTGTTTGAGGATACAAAAACTTAATTGTTCACCTGTTTATGAACTTGTAAAATTCAGAAAGATTGAGGAACCAGTTAATGGAGCCATATGAAGACAAATTCTAGATGAGATCCCACTTACAACAACTTAAACATTAAGAAAAATAAGACCCCGCCGGATTTAACCTTCCAACTAAATCAATGTTAGAATCGTTCCAAAATAGCCAGGATCTCATAAGTCTCTCGACAGGCCCGGTCAAAGCCCAGGCTTGAATGCCATTGAAAATATGCAGAAGGATAGCAATACATGGACATTCCCGAAATACAACAGGAACCAGATTGAGTATATCAGTGTGGAATCCAGACAATCCAGATGTATTTTTGAGGGCAGCGGGTTATACATGACCTCTGTGTGAGTATGAGGTGTCAGATGAATCCACACGTCACGGGAGTGGCACGGTTATCGACGTAAAGACCCACATGCTGTGACATAGTCGAGATAAGTTTTATCACCCAAACTGTTATTGTGCTCAAGGTGCTCCAGGTGCTGCTGGGAGATAATTGTTATTGTGAGCTTTGTCCAGGTTTCTATTAAGGAAAGATGATGCTCTGTAATCAGCAGCTGGCTTTGTGGACGGAACAATGAGCACTCCCTTTCTTGTTGGATGGATGCTAAATCGTGCAGTGAACATATCCTCAAAACAGATTCAGGTATGTGCAAACATTTACTCTTGTTACTGTCACATCACTGGGCTGCAGGCTTGCTATTCCCGGTCTTCATATCCTGCAGTTTTATCCGGGTGTAGATACTGGACGCTTCAATGTGTTATTGACGTGTGTGGGGGCTGGGGGAACATGGCCCTAGGCTTCAGTCGGAGCACAATAAGGAGTGAGTAGCTGCGAAAGAGATTTTTAATGGCTGAGGTATTCTGAGGCAGAATGATAAAAAGAGGTTAAACGCAGATGTGGATAGCCGTTTGGATATAGAAGAAACAAAAGCGGCAGTAATTCTTCCAAGATAGATGTTTTTAGTCATCCAAATGAAAATAAATATTCATGAGTCAATGACCCAGTAATTCAGCCATGCACTGTAGTTTGCCTTCTTCTTGTAGTTAAAATAGATCAGGCTCCATCCTCTGCTGTCTCATGTCAAACTAACTTTAATGGCATCAGTGGAGATTTTGACTTAAACCTTGATCAGCTGATTTTCTGGCCATTTGGGGGCAGCAAAAACAAGCTGCAAATACTAATAGATCATCGCCTTTTAAATTGATATAGCGGGCTTGTTAGCAAACAGTTGCTTATTTAGTCATCCAGCTGATATGGAGCAACATTAGCATTCACTTGAAGTCGTGTTTCTGGCCACAAGATGAATGTCAGTGCAATGTTCGCACTCTTCTCGCCATGTTTTTCGGTCTCCACCAACTCCTGATGGAGATATCTGGCTCCTTAGCTCCGAAATGCTCCACTGGTGTTGGGCATGTAACCCACAGCGAGGTTTTAGAGCTTTTTCCATTGAAATCAGCCGCATACAACTGAAAACGAGGCTATGACATCGATGTGAGTGAACCAACACAGTAAAGTTGTGGGCCAGAAAACCAAAACAAACCCTAACCCTTTCATAGTTTTGGTTTATTGTTAATATAAAAATCTTGATTATTTGTGCTTTAAAAATCAGTCTCACATGTTTTAAAACTCTCCCTATAGACCCCTCCATTCTCATATTGCCTTGTATTTTGTTAAAACCTGAATTCCCATACTTTGTCTATAGAAGTGAAAACAGTGAATGTAGCCCTTTTTTTTGGATTATTCATAATGTGTCACAGCTTTGATGTAAAATCTGGGGCCAAATCATTGTGGATGTGAAATTAGTACAAGGATACAAGGGACAATGACACTGCAAGAGAGAGCAACATCACTTTGTGTGTTCACGTGTTCATGTGTAATGCAGTTTTATTCTCTGACCCTTGACCCTTTTATTATCTTACCTCTTCCAGTCAGACGGCTTACCGCAAATGTGCCGTCTCAGTTGCAGTGCCCATGACACAGCCATTGTGTGTTTATGAGTAATTGACATTGTCAGTATTTGAGGTATTGCATGTAATCTAATTTTTTGATACATACATGATTTAAAAAAAAAAGAGATGTCTAGGTGAGTCAAAATTTGGCTTGTAATGTCAATCATTGTAATACTGATGGAGAGAAGATCGTGGTATCAGTCGGGACACAGTTATAGTAAATTAACACTTAAAGATTTTGCTGTGTACTGTAAAAAAAAAAAAAAAAAAAATTGTACAAAATATCTGGTGGGTTTGTCTGGATAAATCTCTCCAGGCAAAAGCAGAATCTGCACACTTGTAGCAAAACACAGCTTCATTTTGTTTTTTTGAAAATTGGACCTTAATTGGATCATCAATTACTCTTGTACGTCATATATTTGAGGGGTTTTTCAAAGATTTTTGTTCCTGACAAACATCCATGTCAGATTGGAGCAACAGATAATTAAGTTACCACGGAAACATAATACTGTCCTGCTATTCCCCATAGACTCTACTACTCCAATAGTTGTATAGCCCACATCTAACAGTTTATTACATTGACTAAATAATAAAACTTATTGATCTTGGTAAATGGCATTAAATGGTGCTAGCTTGCTTCTTCAGGAGATGAAGAGCCATCAGCCCGGAATAAATCTGTCTTCTCCAGTCGATATCATTTGTGTGATATTGGAGAGATGGGGGTGTTTATTATAGGTAGTCTTCCTTCAAATGCTTCCATTTAGAATACACTTTTTTAACCACCTTCTTTAAAAAATTTTATTTTTAAAGATTATTTTTGTTCCACTTTTCAGGCAAATTTAATATAATTTCTCAACACACCACACTGTATTTTCTTTTTTGTCAAATTGTAAGCATAAGCACAAAAAGCACTAAACATGCTTGAACTGATGAACAGTACAGTGCTGTTTTTTTATATGAATAATGCTGTCAATCAGAATCTTTTCTTATTTTATTTTTTTAACACCGTAACAAGACTGCATGACTCACTCATGTACTATAGGAGGGCTGTGTGCTTGGTGACTGTTGTCAATATTACAGTGTAAAAAAAGAGACAACAATGAGACAAACAACATAAAGATGAATGAAAGGACTTTGCTTACAGAAAGTGAAAATGATTATTTTCTTCTTCTTCTTCTTTTTGGTCTTTTTTTGTCTTCTTCGTCATCATCATGCTTGTTATTTTAAGTCTATATTTATAGACATCATATATACTATTAAAACCAGCAGCTTTTGGAATTCTTTCATATTCTTTGCTGTGTCCCAGATGAGTTCATCTTCTTTTTCCTCCTTGTATTTTCTGTATTTTCAACCTTCCTCCTTTGCCCTCCAGTACTGGCTGAGGAAATGAGGAAATGTGTTTCCTGCTGATCTGCTCTATTATTAATTTTTATGCAACAGAAGCTTCAGTGACTATTTTCCCTCTTTTTGTGCAAGGCTCTCCTCTTTTTGAAAGAGACAGCAACAGACATTGGTGTGAAAAGTCACAGGTTGTGTGTAGGTTGTGTACGTGTGCCTAAATATGGTTTATCTGAGAGGTTGGTTGAAATAATCACAGCAGTTGCCAAGACATACAGAAAATACTTGTAAATCTTTCTCATGCACAAAACATTATTTAGTGTTTTCCATATTTGTCTTCTTGGCTTCTTGCCATTTGTGTCCACAGTTATTTGTCTATCCATCAGCACCTTCACTGTTCGCACAGCATTGTGTGAAATGCGCTCCACACCTAAGTGTAGAGTTTCTCAGCCTTAGGGTTGGGACCCCTTGGGGGTCACTTGATAGGCAGACATATACAACAGGTATAGCCGTAGTATGATTTCTTAATAATCAATTTTGAGTTCTATTCATACTTTTGAAAATGTAATACAAGAGCATACTATACTAAAATTTACCAGACTACTTCGGGATCATTAGACTCACTTTGACAAAGAAGAGGTTTTGATTAAACAGATGTGATTTTTAGTTTGAAGAATTTTCTGTGATTTGTAAATCGGAGTTAACATTGGATGGAGTTCGATAGCATTTTTAGCATTCAAATTCAAATCTAGTATTAAATCAACTCAAAAAAAACACTTACTGATTCTTGTTTTGTTTACCTTTCAACATTTGCAAGTCACTAAAAGCTAAAATAACTACAACTCAAAGATGTCTAATCCGAAGGCAAAAATACAGCAGCTTTTAGAGTCATCGTAACTAATGTTCGAAACCTGTAGCTGTGACTTGAAAATGAGCTGAGCAGCATAATATATTAAATGTTACTTAAATGTATATGACAAATTGTTTAAGATATTGAACTGGGAGAATCTTAAATTTACATGAATAGTAGCCAGTCTGTTGCTCCCTGTTGAAATAAAAAATACATAGTCTTTAATCCATCATCTTTAATCAGATGACAAATTAACGTGGTGCACTCTTGTGTGTGATTTTTATGTTATTCACTTATTCAATGACAATCTTACTAGGTTGGACCTAGTAGCATTTCCATATCACTCAACATGACACAAGGCTGAACTGAATGCTATCAGATTCATGTTGAGGCTGCAGCAGTAACACAAAGTAAAACATGCACAGAGAGAGAAATGCGCATCTTGTTTGCCTTCTAAGACCACTGCAATAGATGTATTACTTGTCTTCATCTCTTACGCGCAAAGAAAATAAACAAAACACTGTAAAAGATCCACTGTTGAGGAGATTGTTCTCATATCATATCAGTCTATTAAAAGTGGCGCAAGAGAGGTTAAAAAAAAACCCCTCATAAAATCAAAGTAATAATCTGACCAGCATATTCTTTCTATATATTTTAATTTATCATTTGTGCCACTTACTGCATGAATCCATAAAAATCCATGCAATATCTAACTTAACATTAATGTCATTTGATGGTTTTGAACTTTAGAATTTTTATAAAACAGGTAACAGAATTCACTGTCAACCACTGTTTAATAATGAAATGAATGCGAAAACGTATCAGTGGATTCACTTTGAGAAGTGGGATCAACTGTTACATTAACTCTGAAGCGTCACCAGTGTACCAATGACAAAAAGCCATCACTTAAACAGATAGATGATGTCAGCAATGTTATACTTTCCTTGTCTGAAAAAAAGGCTTTAGTGTGTTGTGCTTTTCACTCACAAAAAATCTTGGGCTAAATGTCAGCTGCAGAGACCACAATAACGAATGAACAGACCATTTTGGCCATTAAGGAATGAATGTTAATCAGCTGATCTAATCTGTTGCTGGTGATGTCTGACATTTTAACCAGTGACAGTTGGCTAATAATTAGGAAAACAAGTGAGGACAGAGGAAATCAAAAACGTATCAGTGGATGCACTGTGAGAAATTGGGACAACCGGGTTATATAAGAAATCGGTTAAGGTCTGAGCTTATAATGAATCCGGGTATTTTACCAGCTGGATAGCGGATCCAAAATTGAACCTGCTATCCAAAACATCCCTAGTGTTGACTTAAAAATTGCATCTTCCAGGAAATGTAGGTACAGATAGAACAATAGGATTCTTGTTTCATACTCCACCTCAGTGCCAGTCTCAGAAGATATATGACCCAATAAAAATTGGCTGAGACACAGCGGTGAAAGACAACACCCTCACATCAAACAAACCATAAGTGAAGCAGAATGCAGTTATCATCTGTTGTTGTTTCGAGGGATGTGTGAAAAAAAGAAAACTGCTGACATCCAGTTAAATAAAAGTATGACAAAACACTCAGCCACATCCAAGAAACATTTGAATCATTAAGATGACATGAGATGAATGCTCATTGTGGTTAATCTCAATTCTTTCACCATAAGAGGAAAAAAATTGTGAAATAAGAATCCACCCACATGCTTTCATAATTCTGCCTCCGGGCATGATGGTGCCTGTTCGTGGCCTTGCCGCTGTCCAGCTGTGTCGGTGTATCCTACCTGTTCTCTGTGTTGCACTGTTCACTCTCCCGTTTGTCAATGAAGGACATGCTGCTCAGGTGTACAATCGCCAAACTCTCCTGTTCACCAGAGAGTCTATGGTGGATCATGGTGTTTGTACTCCATGGATTAGTTTCGTCCAACCCTTGTCGCCGCTGTTTGTGTCAGTGGCCGGTGTCAGTCTTGGTGGTTTGCAGCAACAGAGCTCTCGCAAATACGGGAAGAGGAAAAGGAGAAGGGCCGCGGCCCAGGTGAGGCTAAGACAGCGGCACAGTTCACTTCTGTTAGGCTTTGGTGTGTATGCTGTTACTCCACGGAATAGTTTCCCCCATCCCTGGCTGGGAATGTCAGACTCTCCTTTCTCCGACCTGTCGTCCCCAACTCTCCTGGTGAGAGGATAGCTTCCCCCTCCCCAAAGAGTGGAATATACCTGCGTGATGGAGAGACTCCCCATCATCCGTGTCATTTACGCACTCTGCCCTGGGGTGAGCCCCAGAATTCCCCTATTGACAGCCGGGTCTCTACACCTATCAGTATGGCGCTGCTGAATGCTTGCTCAATAGCAAACAAGTCGTTTGTGCTAAAGGATCATGTCTTTTCTAGGAAATTAGACTTACTGTTCCTGACTTTAATATATTTTAATCTACTGCCCACCTGCTCGAATGGATCATTTTTAACTGAATTCACTGACTTTTTTGTCCTCTATCCTTATGCTATCCAGATTTATCATCGCTGGTGTTTTTTAACATTCATGTTGATGTTACTAACAGTTTCACCTCTAATTCTATTAATATTACAGCGTCTTTTAATCTCACTCACCATGAATCAGGCCTAACACACAACAGAGGGACCACTCAATGCCATACAGGGCGTCAATGTGAAGACTACATTATAATCTGGACCTTGTTTTTACTCTTGGTTTGAATATTGATTCTTTATTTTCTGAGTATTTGTTTTATACTGATCTCAATTGTATTGTATTTAATTTGTCATTGTTAATCTGGATTCTTACCTTGCCACTGTATCATTAGCTCTCGCATCCCTAACCACCTTTCTGGTACAAAATTTTGTCCCACTTTCCATGTTAACTCTGATATGCACAGTGATGTCCATTACTTAGTGCATGATTTTAACAATCACTGCCTTTCAGCATTTGATAAAGTGGCCCCTAATGTAACAACTTCCTTTCTTTCTTTTTGGGCAATATTAATGACATCAGGTCAAACACCACCCCCAATCTCTCGGCCTACAATCCTGAAGAGATTCTCTCCAATAAAACTACAAGACCTTACCTACTAGGTCAACCATTTTAAATCCTCCTCTTGCCCCCTTGACATCTTACCAACATCTCCATTTATTGGCTCTACTGGTTCTGCTTTGCTGTCAATAATCAACAATTCTCAAATCTGGTAGTGTCCCTGCTCAATTCAAACAAGCTGTTATTCAAACCTTGATCCCTCTCTAACCCAAAACTACAGGCCTATCTCCGAGCCACCCTTTGTGGGCAAAATTTTAGAAAAAATGGTTGCTAAGCAGCTCACACCTGCAATAGATAAGCATAATGTCCTATATAAGTTTCAGTCTGGCTTCCGCTGCTTGCACTCAACAGAAACTGCTCTTGTCAGATTCTCACAACATTTTGATGCAAGGTGAAGCAGGAGAATGTTCCTTGCTGGTGCTGTTGGATCTCAGTGCTGCTTGCGATACTGTAAACCACCGTATCTTGGTTGATAGACTTGAGCAGTGGGTGGGTATCTCTGGGTCAGCCTTGTAGTGGTTCTCCTCCTACCTTTCTGATAGGAATTTTCTCATTTTCTGTTGGCAGTTCTGCCTTCTCATCTGAAACTCTGTATTGGGGTGTGGCCCAAGGTTCAGTCATTGGTCCTGTGCTGTTCGCCTTATATATGCTTCCCCTTGGAGATCTAATAGGGCATATAAAGGTATCTCCTATCACTGTTATGCTGTTGATATTCAATTATATATCTCATTCAAGTCTCAAAAAATAGCCAAATTTTCAGTAATAAATACTTGCCTAAATGTTTTAAAAGACTGGATGGCCGCTAAATGCTGGAAAAAACTGAGATCTTAATTTCTGCCCCTCCTAGTGTTGTCCCTAAAATAATGGGCGGTCTTTGGTCTCTCAGGTTGTTGGTTAAATCATCCATAAGAAATCTAGCTGTCACTATGGAGCCCTATGTTACCATCATGCCTCTACGGTCTTCTGATCAGGGTTTGCCATCGTGTAATTTTTCTATTCAATCTGTTTTTTATTATTATGCTTTATGTTTGTATCTGCGTCTTTGTTTTTATCTCCGCTTTGAAGCACTTTGTGATGTATCTGCTCTTGAAAGGTGCTATATAAATAAAGAACTTACTTACTTACAAAATTGAACCTTTAATGTTGTAACTGAATCACTGAGTAAAGGAAGTGTGAATGTTATCTGGGTTTTCAGTGGAGTCATAAATTTCCCCTTCTTCCACAAAGTAGACTCCAACTGGCATCAGAAAGGTTATGAATCATAGCATTTGTGCCATGCTGTGGCTTGGTTGGGTGTTAACTTTTCTGTCACAAGTAGTATCAGATTTATCAAAAAGTGATCGAACTAATAAAGTTTGAAAACACAGCCAGCTGTCAGCCCAGATTTCTGTTGCATTAACTGATTATTCCTGTATGTTGAAACAAAAGACACATTCTGCTTTTTGGTTTAACTAATTTTCTTTTTTTTTATTATTTATTTAATTTTTGCAAACAGGCTATTATTGGATCTTTTTGGTGATCTTTCCCAAATGTTTTTCTGCTTTGAAGTTCAGCCTTCAAAGAGTGTCTCAGCTAGATAATTGCAACCAGGCACCCAGTGCAGATTCTGCAGTTTAGGGTTTTAAGGCCCAGGGAACCATAGCTGATGTTTCCAGAACCCTTTAAATATTTGATGGAAGAATGAGGGAGAGGGAGAGAAGTATACTTTCACAAGCTTTAATTATTGTCATTATTTTGAGTTTGTCTCAGTCAAAGATGCAATGAACATTGTCCGTTGTAAACTTTGTGCCAGCAGCAAAATGCTTTCATCCGTGAAAAATACAACATCTAAATTATTGAAGCATCTGATACAGCATCACAGCAATGTGAAACTTGTCAAAAAAACACTAGCGCTGATAAGGAGGCCTCTACTGCCAATGATGCACTGCACTCCGGCTAAACAACAGAAACTGGATTTTAGAGCAGGAAACGTTGGTGGAGAGACATTACGTGGACAAGGTCTGAAGTGGCTCGTCGCTGGGTATATCATAGAGGAAATGTTACCTATATCCACAGCTGACTCACTTTCATTTCAACGCATTGTAGAGAAAATACCCATGATGAGCAATGTAAAGCTGCAGCAGAGATAGACTTTACTCGCTACCTCAAGAGAGAATGCAGGAATCTAATTTGAAGGCCATACAGTTAATTGGATCAGCAATTCCACTTTGGAGTGTAACAAGGCCGCTATAGCACGCTAAAGAATCAGAGGCAGGCACACATTTGATGTTATTGGCACAGCGATAGAACAAATTAATTCATCATATGATAAAACTTGGCAAATTTGTAGCTTTTGTGACAGACAATGCATCAAATTGTGCCAAGGCATTTAAAATATACCAACTTGATAGTTTAGAGTCTGACTCTGAACTGGAAGAAAAAACTGTCAAGGATGTCACTTTAACAGCCTTCTCCAATGAGACTGGTGGTCAGTTTACTCTTCCCCCACATCACAGCTGTGCATTGCATACAATTAATCTAATTTCCACTGGTGATACTGAGACATATTTGGATATTGGATATATTTAATCGATCAGCAGTTGCATCAGAAAATGTGGAGGAAGTAAGCTGTAGAATGCTACTGGCGCTGTCATCCACAAGGTTGGAATTCCTTTTACGAGGCCATTTCCAGAATCACCGAAATTCCCACGAACGAGCTGAATAGCCTGTCTGTCAAACTGGGAATTAAGTGCCTCAACAACAAGGAGTGCCAATTCCTGCGGGGGGTACTGCACTGTTATGAGGCCGCTTACAGCAGCATTGGACATATTGCAAGGGGATAACCAACGTTCAAACTCCTGGTGTCAAGGACACTTGCCCTGAAAGACCCCCTCTCTAGGATGAGAGCTGGCCTTCCAGATGTCCTTGTGAAGATATGCCTATATTCCTTAATCTCTTATCTTTTTGCAAATTTATTTGGGCAGATTTGTTGAATTGCACCATTCATGAACAGAGAGAACAGATTTTACTGCAAATTACATCTATGATATTGATCCCACATAGGAGGAAGGATGGCCAACATAAGAAATATTACAAATGACAAATTAAATATAGTAATATAACGAGTAACATAACTAATCACTTTTGATACCAAGTCATAAGTAAAGTAATATTATTTTTAAAGGATTAGTAAGTAAAAAGTAACTTATTAGACTTCCTGAGTAACTTGCCACACACTGCACATTTTTTCTCCATACTTGGAGAAAAAAGTGAGTTCCTCTTAGGTTGATTTACAGTCTATTTTAGGTGTCAGCAATTCTGTGTAGGAAGCCTCTGTGCACCAACCATAATCCAGGTGTCCACCTCTGTTGTTCAAGAGTTTGCCTTAGATGCCTCTTTACTGCTTGAGCCCCATCTGACGCCAACCCAGCAGGCAGGCTGGGCACAGGGATTTATGGACCTGGCAGACCAGTAGGAAAACTCAGAGTTGGACGTTGACCAGGGGTGAAGCTGGATACCAATTGTCCTGACAGAGAGATGATTTAGACAAAACAAGCCGGCCGACTTTCCCTTGAAGATGAAACTTAATCATTCAAGCACATGTGCAGTATACTTACCAGCATTCAATGGTTGTAATGGAAGTACTTTGTGGTTGTCTCTAATTCAGGTAACAACATAAAGTGGAAATGGGTGTGTTGAACTCTCTCTGAAATACATAAACCTACAAAGTTTGTTAGGGGTATATTTAACCCATGGAGTGACTTAAATCTACAGTATTATGAATAAAGTGGTGCAGCACACACCAAAGTCAGCCAGGTGTTCAAGGATGCAATCTTCCTGTATTTAACCAAAAACTATGTTATGATATGGCTGTCACATTAATTCATACTAGTTTAATAAAGTGTATCATGCCATGTTTGTTTTTTAAATCCCCAAAACAAAAACGTCTATGTGTGTATGTTGTAGTCACATATTAATTTGGCTGTGATTTGTTGCTAGAGTCAAGTCTCGGAAAGTCATAAATCTGCAAGCTGGCAGTGTGTGTTAAGACTCTTTTCCGTGTCTAATATCCTGCTGATTTTTATGTCCTGTTACAGTACATATTCTGTTATCTTTGCTTAAATGTCAAAGAATACTATCTAGAATATAAAAGCACTAAAAATCAGCGGGACATTTACAGCAGAATTTAGTTCAATCAGAAACTCGTTTTCAATATTCCAAGCAGTTGAAGTATTCATTCCAGGCTGAATTTGAAGGGCATAATTTCAGTCTGTGAGCAGTACCATAAAGCTGAATGCAGTTAATATCAAATAATATAGTCCTCACATGGACACCCTGTATGGCATTGAGTGGTAATTGATGTTTTTACTACAGAAAAAAAAACACGCATCCAAGCATCCAATGTCACATTTTTGTTCGTCATTGTTGTGTGCAAACACATATCAAGCCAAATCAAAATGCCCTCAACTGCCACATACTGTCTTTCAATAATGTAAAATTTATCATTTGCTAAAGTGATGAAATTAAACACTGAAGTAGCTTGGGGTGATGTACATCTTGGAATTCATCTGGTGTAATTTGAGCAGACTTTATTAGCATTGTCGTAAAGGTAGCGAGCCGCTAGCAATAGCAGTAACACTGAATTGAATCACATGAACAGCAAGTAGAGCCACAGTAGAAGTGCCAGTCTTAACTTCTAACAATGCTCCACCATTGAGATGACATGAAATTACCATATTTTCCCGGAGAGCCAACAGCTTGGCCTATATTTTTTAGTTTTTGCCATTATTACTACATGTTAGTATATGAGTTGTTTTCTGAGGAAGTCAGAACAAGGTGTTGTCCAGGATGACAAACAATACAAGCAGCCAGACATATACATAGGTCTCCTAATATGGTTGAATCACCAGTTCAGCCACATTATAAAAACCTTTTGGTCAGAAATACATTTTTGGTTCAGTTTTGGTATCATGGTAAGTGGTTTAGTGGAATAAAGAGTTTATCTAGGAATTTACTTAAAACCCATCTGGCCCCTTGTATCACCTATGCAGCTAACAATGTTAAAATAGATGTTATCACACACCCCAGATTCAGTAATGAAATTGTTGTCATAGAATGATGGATAAACCTACAAAAATAATAGGACCCAGGTTTTAGAGCAACAGTATTATTTCAAGTAGATGTTCTTCATTGCCGATGAAATGTATAATTCTCAACTGTTGGCTAATGACACGATGTAGTGCCCACATGGCTGGGTATTAGAAAAATGGGATGTGTCCAAGTGTCACTCTGTGACAGGATGTGTGTCGCAACCAACTTAAAATTACGTTTAAAAGTGAAACTGAACACAAGTATAAGTCAACAATAATTCAAAATACTGCATTCAGTTTGAATTCATGACATAGTTCTGAAGTCTTTCAAAATTTCAATTTCAAAGTGCACAGGTGGTATCATCAATAATTCACCACCAGCAGCATCTAATAGATACAGAATAGACACAGGGCTCTGGCAGCTTTATCTCTGTTCAAGAGGAACCTGTTGAGTCTCTGTATGTTGCAACACCTGCAGAACGACCAGTGTCAAACTATTCTGAATTTCTACACATCACCCTTTCACAGTTCACTTCCTCTTTGGTGTTGCTTTTAATTTGCCCCACATTCTTCAACTTACATTATGATAATTATAAAGTCTGTAGACATATAGGCTATATCTTTTATTTATTCTTTTTTTTTTTTTTTTTTTTTTTTTTTTTTTTTACAAATTGAGTAAAAGGTAAAATTGTAATGCCTAAAACAACATAAATGATTTATAGGAGGAAGTGTGTGAGAGAGAGAGAGAGAGAGAGAGAGAGAGAAAGCGCTTTGCTCACTGCTGTAAACAGTCCTCTCTGAAACGCCAGTAATATCTGCACTGTCTCCTCTCATCCCTATGTAATGATCTTGCAGTGAAACAGGATCAGGAAAAAAGAGTTGGGAAGAATCCTCCAGGACCATGAGATGGAAAATAATGGGCCATAGATTGTAGACATCCATTATGTTACAGCCCCAAAGAGCATCTTGTGTGTCTCTGCCAGGATGTATCTATTTACATCAGGCGAACTGGGTCCAGATGCATGTAGATTCTAAGTCAGAAGGATATTGAAGCAGTAGATAACATTATATAGACCTAAAACAATTAGTTGATTAATCAATTTACAGAAAAAAAAAAAAAAAAAAGTTCCAGCCTCTCAGTTGTGAGGATATGCTGCTTTTCTTTCCCGAATGTGATAGTGAACTGAGTATGTTTAGGTTTTGGGCTGTTGGATGGACAAAACAAGCAATTTCATGATGTTACGTCTGGCTTTGGGGAATTGTGACAAATATTTTTCACTATTATCCATCATTTTATAGACAAAACCTCAAAAAAAATCTGCAGATTTAATGAAAATTAAAATTGTTACAGCCCTAAAATGATGTCTGCTCTATTTTTGAGGATATTTTCTCACTAGTTTATGATTGAAAAAGCCTTTTTGATGAGTGACAAAGACAGGTGAACAGTCTAGCTCCCTTGATCCAGTATTTCTACGAGTCCAGGTACAGTTTGTAAAGCAGTGAATGAATGAATGTGTATTCGTTTGCACATGTACAATGTGCAGTGTATTTACATCCTTCTGCGAAGGTACTTTATGCATCTGTTTATACAGTGCATGTGTGAACATACTTGCTTTTGCTGGAGTTATATATCTGTAAGCATGCTCACGGTATGTTCCTTCAGAGCTTTCCTGCATCAGCACGATTCTCTGTTCTTTTAAATAATCACCCCGACCTTTGCCTGCTGTATACTGTTAACGACAGACTGATACATTAATATGCTCCTGTTTAAGGAGAGCCTGACATTTCATCAGTTTTGGCCCTACAGCCTGCAGCACTTGGAGAAGACAGCGAGTGATTTGTGTCCCTCTCTGCGGGGCTTGAGGTCTGCTGAAGGGACCATAAGAGGCAGGCTGGCATGCAGGAACAGGAGCAAGGCTGAGGGTGGTTGTGTGGAGTGAGACAACAAGGGCAAGGATAATAGCAGAGCGTATGAGAATGCATGTCTGTTTGAATTGTTTCTGGCAACGCTGCATGATGAATAAAGTGTACAATAACTGCATGTCGAGTGCAAGAGACATTTGTCATTGTTTGTTAGTGTGTTTCATGCCAGTAGGCCTGAGATTTATTTTTACGAAAATTATTGATTCAAATAAAAAAATTTTGCCAGCATACGGCCTGTTTTTTCGGTCATAAGCCAAGATATTTAATGGTGTTGCTATTGTTTTCATCAAAAGTTAAACACTTTAGCTGTTATTTTCAAAGCTTTTGAAACATTAATTGGATTCACTGCTTCTTGCATGTACTGGTTTCATTGCAAAAACACGAAATAGATCTGTTGCACCGGTTCTTCATAAGCTCAAACATAGCCAAGTAATAACCTGTGTTTTCTAAGTGGATATTTATGCATCGCTAAATTCAACTAAACTTCATGATTATAAATAAGTCTAAAATGTTTTTCTCCATGTATGGAACTGTATCCACCTGTAATTTATGGAAGTTCTGTTACAGCTTGTGATGCTAAAGTGACTTTGTGTTTACAAAGGGGATTATTTTTTATTGGACTATACTAAAGATGTTTCTTATCAAACAGATTTACATATTACTAAAGTCTTTACTAGCTAAAATCCTCCTTAACTTCTAACACAATATAACAAATCACTGGTGTAAAACTAGTTAGTAGTTACTAAGAACTTAACACACAAACCTAGTAATGGATTTATGGATTGAGGGTGCCACACAGTCCTGGAGGTATTGATTACATAACTTGAACATAAGACATTTTTAGGTTAATGCCACATCATTATGCAGTTGAGTAAAGTAGCATATGGGGGAAATTTGAAAGAGGTCGCATTAGGTCAGATTGGGAAATATTTGGTGGGTTTCTTGCAATCACTGTTGCAATCAACTGTTATAAAATAGAAATATGTTATCTTGCAAAAAAAGGAACAACACACTGCCTCTAATGTGTTTACATAGCAATTCTGACTGTATGTGTGTGTGTCTGTGTCTGTGCCTGTGTGTGCCTGTGTCTGTGAAATTAATACGAATCCGACAGTAATTCTGGCAACATTGGTTGTGCAATTCAATAAAAATTCACACAGCCTCAAGTAACATGACTTCCTGAAAAGTTGAGAACATCTGGATGTTATTTTGTTCAACTTTGGACTGTAACTACATGTAGGATGACAACACTGTTCCGGGCTTTTGACGATTATTATGCTATTGACCTCAACATCTTAGAAGCATCACAAGATAATTGCTGCTATTTTGGATTCGGATACAGTCAGGATCATCCTATCTCTGTCTTTCTCGTAGGTGTATTTGTAGTTCAATAAGCGACCAAATCCATGTGAGTGTAGCCTGTTAATGAGCATGAAGAGGACATAGTCAGCCTTGTGTCTGGTCCCTCTGGTAGTCTGGTGTGGCCTGACTCTGGACTAGCTCCCTCTGACTTTCTCTCCAGTTTATTAGTTTTCAGTCCAGGCCCTAGCAACAGGGAAACATTTACACCAATGCACAAAAGCATTCGATCACCACAAGCCATTAATTAGGCCACTGTTTGTTGGATAATTCATGGAGGAAATGGAGAATTGTTGATAGAGAAGAGGAGCGAGGTGACAAAGATGCTTCCTGGGCCAGCTGCTGCTTCTCTCTCTGCGTAGGATGAATAAGGAGCCAGCTGCTGCTGTCTGCACTGCCAGTCTGCAATTTGTCATACCTTAAAGGTCAACGCATGTGGAATTGTCTGCATCTATATTCAGGACACTTTGTACCTCTGAAAATTAAAGTCGTACTCAAAGTGTGTACAAGATGAACCAAGATTGCAGCTGACACTGATACTAAACATGCGGTCGTGTTCTTATCTGGTTTTAAGACGAAAGTGCCAACAACTCCATCATGTTCTGCTCTTGCAGAGGTTTGTATCATGTTTGATCTGGCACCATCAGGCGGACAAAATGTTTAATCTTGTGGGATGACAAGTTACCAAAACTGTTCAGTAAATAAGTTCCCTGTGAATATTATTGATTAATATATATTTTTTTGATTAATCAATTAATTGTTTGATCTATAAAATTTCATAAATAATGAAACATTTCCATCACCATTTACCGGAGGCCAAAGCAATGTCTTCAGTTTGCTCATTTGGTCTAATCAGTTGTCCAAAAAGCCATATGTAATCAGTCTATAAGCAGCAAATTGTCTTATCTGTGATGGTGTAACCAGAAATTTTTAATATTTTTCTATAAATATATTTGTATATTGTATAATCTTCAAGTCTGTGTAGCTTTTGCCTTGTAATCAGGCAGCAACCTGCTGTTAAGTGTGACAATAGCAAGATACAATGGTCAAATCTCCAAACTATTGTTTTTCCGTAATATTGAAATACCATTATACTAGTAATTTAAATGTAAATCAAAAATGACCAGTTTTCAGAAAGCAAAAGTGTCAAAGCGGATGTCCAGACAGTACTCCTGTGAATACAAAATGATCATTTACTGTAGAAATACTCGAGCAAAATCTAAGATGAGAGAACACAAAGGGGTTTTGTGGATGGAAGTAATACAGAAAGGTGGAAAAGCTTTACTTTTAAGCAAGAAGGTGGGTGGTGAGTAGAGAAGCTGATGAACTGTGAGAGCTAAGGACAGATTGCGAAGAGAGAGCAAGGATGCTGAGCAAGGCAACTGAACTTATGTTGCAGGGAAAGTGCCTAAATTCAGACTACTGAGAAATATGAGGAGCCAATGCCTATGTTGCGGCCGAGAGCTGGTTTGGTCACTAGCTCTTCCTTCTCACCCTCCAAGGTTAGCTACACACTCACTGAGCTAGGCTATTTATTCGACGAGCCTGGTAACTCGAGGCTTTCCCTGTGCCATATGAACCCTCCCCACTGATCTACTGAAGTTGAGTTGCCACCGATAAAACTGCGTGCTGGGTAGCTTCCAGGGTGAGAGGATAAAGCAGGTCCCTGGTGAAAAAGCATTTATGTTTACCGAACCTGCTCTGGCCAAGTCAAGGTTAAAACACTGCTATGCCACAATGTGGCGGCAACAGGATTGACCAACAGCCCTGCTAGATATCGTTCTTGGACAGAAAACCAGCAGAACTCGGCATCTTGAGGCTTATACTGAAGGCCACTCTTTTAGAGGTCTTGTAGAAGGCACAATCCAAGGTGTAAGTTTGGTTTCAGAAGTGGGGTGGGCACAGTTTTAATGTAAAACATTTTATGTAGTTCCCTTTTGTTTGATTTAAATGTACCTTTTTTTCTGGCAAATAAGGCATTGTGATGAAATTGGTAATTGCATTTGACATGATAATGTTGGGACTGTATAACAAAAAACAAACAAACAAAAAAGATCCTCTGCTGTATTGTTAATGAACTAACCCGCCTTACAATCATGTTTAGTTTCCTTGATAGAGATGATGGATAATACTGTATTTGTATCTTTACTAAAAGGAGCTCTGTGCTTTTCTGCCTTTATGTATTCTTGATGGATGTTCTATTCTAGCATCTTTTTAGGAGAATATTAACTGTAACCAAAATCAAATTAAACGTCCACCAGTTGCCTGTGTGTAGCTTGAGAGGTAAAACAAACGGCAAATAAAATCTGTAAATCCCTCACAGTCACTGCTGCGCTGTATGCTTATTTCTCTGAGCATAATGATGAACTTAAAGTGACTCCAATGAGCACATCGACATTTTGATCAATGCCTCTCCTCTCCCATTTGGACTATAGTGGCTGGGCAGTAAGAGAACAATGTTCAGAGAGACTTTAGTAAGAAAACCAACCTGAAATGCAGTATTGAACTTGAGGGGGACCTGCTCCCAAATTACGGCTTTGGGCACAACTCTGTAGTACTTTATTGACCTTATATTTGTAACCTAGGAATAGCAAAGACTAACCTTGACCTTCTCTGTCTTCAGATTTCAGGGTTTATCAATGCCATTCATCCATTTTGTGGCGACACGGAGAACCTAACAGCCTTCCGCTTCTATGCCCTCAACCCCATCGTGGACCCATGGGTCTTCATCATCTGCCGCAAGTCTGTGTTTCACCACCTTTGCTCTCTGCTGAGCTGCCGCTTCAGCAAAGGAGCAGTGAAGACAACAGCACACTGCTCTCTGTCTTTACCCCTTGACAATCACATGCACCATAACCCCTCGGACGTGACAGTCTCACAGACCAAGATGTATTCCAGTTTACCTCTGTGACCCAACGCGAACCCTCGGCTGTGGAGGGTGAGAGGGACTGGAGGCTGGGGAGTCTTTCATGTCTGAAATACATTAGGGGCAAATTTGTGAAATTAAACTTTAACATTTTGACAAAGAGGTATCTGTCACAATGGAAATCTTCTGTACATGGCCTTTACAGTTTCTCTGTGAACTTACTTTGGAAGAATGATTGCACAAGGTGTTAAACTTCCACTGTTTTTAATTTGCAGGGACAGCTGTGCCATAAAACAAACAGCAATGTAACTTAGCACTAAGGAACACATCAAACCATATCATGTCTATGAATAATACATCATAAAATCTGAATATATTTACTCGGGTAAAGCTATATGGGTAAACAATATGCATGAATGTATACTGTTTTCGTTTTTTTCCCTCAGTCCATCAGCCTTTTCGTTAAGCAACAACCAGGTGACTTTTGGACGATGAACTGTCCATATCTACAGCATCTTTGACACGGGTGACACCCGACATGAAGATGACCTGCAAGTACATCTTATTTCAATACCTGTCATCGCTGGGGTCGATGATATATTAATCAATTTCACCTGACCAGAATTTTAACGTGGGTGTGATCCAAAAGAGACAGTGAGGAGGAGTTATCACTACACTGCCACTATATAGCGACTGATATTTTCATACTTGTACAATATGTACAAGAAGAAGGATAAATTAAAGCATTAGCAGGCTAACAAGACTACAGCAGCGTAGAGGTGCTTTGAGCTAAATGCTAATGTCATCATGCTAACATGCTCACAATGATAATGCTAACATGCTGATGTTTAGCAGGTACAATGTTAACAATGCTGAACATCCTCCTTTAGTGTGTACACATGCTAATATTTAGTAATTAGCACTAAACACAAAGTACAGCTGGGGGTGACGGGAATGTCATTAGTTTTAGGTCATAAGCCAAAGTAATGGCTGCAAAATTTTGCCCTTATGATGTTGCTAAATGAAAAGGGGTCAGCAAAGTTAGCACAATTCATAGATCACCATAGATCACTGTACCAAATTTCATTGCAATCCATCCAATAGTTGTCGATGGTGGCGCTAGACGAAAAGTCAGGGGGTCACTGAGAGTTGGAGGTAAATCTTCATCGTCTCTGGAACATGGATGTCTGTGCTATGAGATTCTATGGCCGTCCGTCAGCCTTGACCAAAGTGTTGTGCCACTGCTAGTATATCTAAAAAAGTGTTTTTCTGAAACTCAGATCTTCAATTTAGATGAATTACTTCTTGTCTATAGAGTGCAAGTCTGGGTCCCAGCTGTGTTGCATTTACATCGTGCCCGTGTAAATGGTGTTGGAAATGGTCCTCTGCCTATCAGCAAGCACTTGTCTGAAACATAGCGCTGGTTGGTCTTTGTTGAAACAGACCAAATAATCAACTTTTAACCTTTTACCACCCAAAGTTTCACCTGCAGCACATACTGCTAGTACTATGAAATTTTAGTAATTTATGGTACAGTAGAATCGCATCTTTTAGTTTGTTGTGGTCAACCTGTTGTACAAATGATCAAAGCACTCTAGCAGTCCAAAAATGGAGTAAATTAAAAGTAAAAATAGTTGATTTGATTTAATTTAGGATAAAGTTAAAGGTTTAATCTCTGAAGTTAATCCTGCCTGTTGCCAAAATTCAACTCTTTTAATCCTCTGTCAGGAAACCAGATCAGTTAATCCTAAATTTAGGACTATTCCTAGCTATGCCTGAGAGTTTCGTTAATCAGGTTTAAAAGGGTACTTAATTATCAAACTAGGCTTTATTCCTGTTCCTTGCCCAATCATTGTATTGCATGAATATCGGATTCCACCTCACTGATTTCTAAGCTACCTATGATGATTGTCTGTAAATGTTTTTTAAGAGCCTCTTGCTTTTGGGGGAAAAAAAAAAAAAAAAAAACTGCTGCTGCAAAATGCACTGAGAGAATTAATCTTTTGTTGTTGCTGTGATTTTAATGCTGTACTTGCATTTAAATGTAGTGTATTTATGCCTTTTCACTGGGCCATGATGTAGTGTATTCTTATGATTGTGTTGGTTTGGTTCATACAGTACAGAGATATAGGAATAACGGACATAGTGATTTGAGTTCAGTTTCTCTCCCTGTGTTGCACTTTCATTTTTCGCTTTATGTCAGACATGTTACCACTTGCACATTTTGTTCATTGAGGGTATAATTATTTGAGTTTTTCATCCATTAAAATGAATAAAATAATGCATTTTTTGGTACACATTTTGTTCATGTGAAATAAAATATTAACAAAAGACAAACTGCCTCACAACTTATGTCTGTGTATTTTCTTAAAGAGGAAAGTAGGGAGGTTTTCCAAAAATGTTTATGCAGATAATGTTATGTTAACACTCCTGTGTCCCACACGGTTCTCTGTCTCAGTTCATGTATGGTTTGATGGTAATGAGACCTGACCACATTTGCTGTGTTTACAGTATATGGAATAGAAGCATTGGCTCATCTTCTGTGCTCTGTTTTATAAAACTGTAGCCAATAGGAGATGACAAAATACTCCCTTCATAAAACATAAGAAAAAATTTAACTGTCATCAAGTTGCATAACAACCAGAGTTCCAGTGTATTACATTTCATATGTAAATAAAAGTTGTCAGAACGAAAGAGCCAGTATTCATGCAGTTGAGTTACTTTGGAAATGACGTTTACCTGATAAACGAGAGATGTTTTAATGATGCAGAGCAGGAACATTCAGATTCTTGTTGAACTCTATTTTTAGTGTGTGTTGCCTAAAAGATTTTACTTTTGTGGGCAAAATATTTTGTGTTATGAATTAACAAACCCCTTTAACAATAAGAAGTCATGATGCAGCCCGAGGAATTCAGTGTGGTTTGACAGCTCAAAACTGTAGAATGATGTCAGCATCATTTTTTTTAGAGATACTTTAAAAGTGAGACTATTAATTTCAAAAGTGTGACGTAAATGGCGAGAGACGAGTGACTCAGTGTAATGGAAAGCTAAAGAGTTACTACTGACATAAATATTTATCTGGATATAAGGAGGGTTTATTCAAGTAAAAATGACATGTAAGATTAATGAATTCAAGAGCTGATGGATGACAGCTTATTATATAAACAGTCCGTTTTTTATGTATTAATATTGGTTTGCCAGCTTTAGAAACTCATGATTCAGATAAAATATTGACATCACAGTCTCATTTAATAGTTATGGATAGTCAGAGCAACAGAACCGGTAACGTAGCACCACCCCATGGATAACCAGGGTACTCTTCCAAAAGTGGCCATGCATTTCTAAGTCAGTTACTTCTCAGGAAATTACTCTTCAGTAACCGTATAAAGTGGCAAAATAGATTGAGTTCATTTGCTGTAAATCACTGCTAAGCTTTGTTTACTTCCTACATTTGAGTTTAAATTTAAAAAAAAAAAAAAAAAAAAAAAAAAAAATCATAAGCATGCCCGTAAGGCACTGAAAAATAGTAATTCAACATTTCAAAAATAAAACTATTATGGTCTATAGCTTTGAGATTGTGTGAAAGCCCTGCGGCACTTTCAAATGGTTTCCTGGTCTTTACCTGATATATAAAGTTATGTTAATGTTATGTTTCCATAACTAAAACACGCTCAGTGTATTCACCTACATAGACTCAAGAGGGTAAAACAGAACCCACTATATCCTGACAACAAATGATGCCGCACACAACAAATTAACTATTTTATTTTCAGTGACCTGTGAGTACATAGCAATCAGAACTTTAAAAAAAAAAAAAAAAAAAAAAACATTTGTGTTAGATATTTGTCATTCTGTGAGAAGAAAACTCAAAATCCCAGCACCTAAATCTCCAAGCAACTGATGACATAAACTCTACGAGTAGCTTCCTTTCTCAAACAGTTTGATGACGATGGCTTCGTGGGGCTGCAGTTCCAGCGTGTACAGAGATGTCGACCCCAGGCGGTCCTTTCCTGTGCTGGTCACAAACACTCCAGCCTCGGGCAGGCTCGGGGCCCAGGCAGGATCCAGAGCGTGAAGCGCAGGCCCGACGTTGAGCAGAACCAGGAAGTGGACACAGCCCCAGGAGCGCAGGAAGGCCAGGATTGGGGGAGACGAAGGAGAGGCAAGAGTGGAGTTGGTGGAGGTGTTGAAGGGTAGGAAGGTGAAGCTGCCGTACAGAAGAGCTTCTTCTCTGGCTCTGGCGCGACTGAGGGAGGTAAAGAGAGCTACAGCTGAACGCTTCGCCTTCTCCTTGTCCTGAGAGAGAGAGATGGTAGAGATGAGTGTCAACAGCAACCACAGCTTTATATGACTCATTTATTAAACAAGTCAGAGTGGATAGGACTTCTTTGGGTATTTCTAGAGGGACAGCTGTCTTTATTACTCACTGTATGACGGTCTGATGGTTCATTCTTCTCTCCATGTGACGAGCCAAAATTCAGAGATGCATTTTATACGGCACAAAGCCTTTACTTGGTAACATCAACTTTGTAAATGGTTAAGTAATGGACTCAGGTTTTTGTTTCTTTTTTTTTTTTACCTGTGTTTGGTCAATCTCTTTATCATACTGGAATGCAGGTGATCCTGGCAGAGTCATCATCAACACCAGGAGTAATTTCTTCAAGTCATGAGATGCTTTACCTCCAACCTGCAGAAAAACACATTGCATCTGTACAGGAACACCTTACCTAAACCAAAGGGCTATGAAATTATATACTAGATTACTTATGTCATTCAGTTAAAGCTGAAATGATCAAGAGGATTAAAATCGGTCTACAGAATACTGCCAAACATTGGTTCAAGTTTCTCTGATGTGTTGTTCTATCACTCTAATAATATAATTGTAAACTGTTATTTTTTTGTCATAAGTTATGTTAGTAAACTGTATCTCTTTCGATTTTAGACTGTTCATGGGACAAAACAAGACATCTGAGTAGGTCACCTTGGCATCGGGGAAATTGGTGGGCATTTTCACTTTTTCATATTTGAGACATTGGTGCCATTTACAGATGGTGATGTAAAATTACACCATCAAGAAGTCTAATCAGTATTCAGACTGAATGCGTTATGGTTTCAATATGAAACACTTCTGCTAATTAAAAAGATAAATGAAAAAATGTATAATACAATTGTAGCCAGGTTAAAGCGTTGGCTGGCAGCATTTCTTCCTTCCTTTGAGTTTTACAAATTATTTTGGGGTGGACAAAAGAATAGTAACATCTGTCAATGTAACGAAATGCAGTTCAACAGCACCTCAAACTACATCCTCCAAAATGATCACACAGTTGAATCAACACAGTTTCAACAAAACCTCAACACTGAAACCTTCATGAAAGGTAGGATTTATTGCCGGACTGTTGTATTAGACTGCACTAGGTTTAGCTAGATGTTCCTAACTGCCAACTGAGTATATGTATGCATGTGTCTTACTGTCCAGCTGGGCCATATATCATCTTCTTTTGTTTGCAAGTCTCTCTCTATAGCGTCAGCCACTTCCTGGGCTGACAACAAGCGATTTGAAGATGGCAGAATTGACCTCATTACCACATCCACCAGCGTCTTGTTGATCTGGCTGGAGTTGTTCAGAGGAGGCAGGATGTCTTGCGTTTGTTTTACCACCACAATCCTGAAGAGAGACGCAGGTACCCACAGTTTCTGATGACCCCGTAGCTTCATCTTATGATAGAAGAACACACATCTATCCACGTCCACACATGCATTACCTTTCGTCCTCCTGACTTCCAAATTCCTTGAAGATACCTCTCCACTCCAGCAGCGTCTGTAATGTAAATATTTCATTGGAAGCACTGCTTATAAAAGAAAATTCAAAACGTTAATGAGCATCATTTTACCTTTTCTGAATATGCTGCATCTGTGTCACAGATTGCAAAACCTGCCACACCCTGCTCCAACCAGAACCGCAGTGCATGCTGTGGTAAAAAAAAAAAACAGTCATGTTTTAAGAACTGCAGCATCTCTGAGAACTTATCACATTTAGTAGCATGACTGGGGAGTAGGTTTCACCTGTACTGTGGCTGAGGGGATGGATGGCTTGTTTCCTGCTACATCTAGATCCAGTTCACAGAAGTCTAACACCACTTTGAGACCTGCAGGACCAGTAAAAAGGTCATTAATCATCAAAATCATGCAAGTCTTAAGTCTACCTATGCAGGCTGTCCTTCACTCACCTGCCTTGTTGCTCTCTGTGAGCAGATGCTGGATCTGAGGCAACGTCTCCGAGCGTTCACCAGTCGCAGTGAGGTTTAAAGGAGACGCCTCTTTATCAAACAGGCCCTCCAGGATTAGAGCCCCTATACCCAGGGACCTGAGGTAGGGAAGCTGCTCACACAGCACTTGGGTGAGATTAAAACATTAGACTGAGTTAGTATTATTTCATCTGTCACTGTTCAATTTTCTATTGCAATACCAGTGTTCTCTTCATCTCTTTTCTGAGTTTGTTGCAATCATGTGGTTGGCCGCAGCTTCAAGTCTGTGTTGTCTGCACGCAGTCTGTGTGGTGCGAGGCACCATGTAGTTTCTCAGCCCTGAGCAAAAAGGCCGTGCGCAATTCTTTCATGTTAAGTTTGACCTCAGATAGAGATCTCATGGTAATCGAGAGCTCTCATCTGGGTTTAGACAAAGTTGTGAGAATTTCCACTGTCAGTTTGAATGTTGTCATACTCGGTAATCTCTCACTGATAATCAAAAACCCTGTTTTCACAGGAAGAAACCAAATTATTTTCACCGATAAAGAACAACCTTTGAGCAAGGCTACACTACCAAGCAAGCAATAAAAGTGGGGGACTTCCACGGGGCCCCAAGAGGCCCGGACAGCTCCACGCTCACTGTGCGTCACCTGGTTTGTGTTCACTGAAATGTGCCAATAGAAGTTTTGTTTGGAAATGCCCACTACTAAAGCCACAGTATCAACTGACAGATGAGGGCCTTAAAGTGGGTTCTGCCTTAATTCATTATCTTGAAGTCCTGTCTTTAAGATGGGCCGTTGTCAAAATCTACTCTTTAAAACCTTCAGTTTTGTATTCGTCTTTTGCATTTCACCCTAAATTAACCTGTCGGAGCAAATTATCACATAGCAAATCTGAGACTAGGTATTATTCTAGAAATAACCTGCACACATTTCAAAGAGAGGGAAGAAAGGGGGATTATTCAGGGGCACAGCAGCTCACATTTTTGCTCCCGAGCAGGTTAATCTGGCCCCTGATAAAACGAGGCTCACAAATGTCACCATACATCCCTTCCTGTCACATGCCATTTCCAAAGCATGTCTTTGTTGAAAAGCACAACAAAGTGCAGTTTTTCTTTTAATTTGCGAAAACGGTAAGTGAGCCCTTGCAAACTCTCAGCCTCTAAAGATTTTGCAAAGATACTGTACGAATGAAGGATACCGGCCAGTCTGGAGACATTGCCGTGTCTCTAATTGACCGCAAGGAGACAGTCAAACTGATGAAATGCGCTCTCCACCAAGAAATCTGGCCGCACATGGACTTCAGCTAGAACAACCCACGGTGCCTTTGGGGCTAAAGCAAAAACAATATCCAACAGTATTACTTGTTAAATGATACTATTGTTGATTTGCTCACCATTTATGCCCCCCGACCCCTCCGCCTGCGCCTCCACGAACAGGTCGGGCCGCAGCTGGTAGAACAGCGTCTTCTGCCACCACCTGAGCGGTGTCACAACCGGCCGGGGGCTCACCGCTATGATGGCGATGGCGGTGGCGAGCATGGCCACCCAGGCCAGCCAGAACAGCAGCACCATGTAGCAACGCAGCCTCCTCCACCCCGGACCCCCCGCGGCGACTTCCAGCTCCTCTTTGGTCATGGGCTGCCACTGCTGCGCCGGTTCCGGGTCGGGCTCCGGGATGAGCAGCGGCGCCGTCTCCGAGCCGCCCACACCGCCCGGCGGCCCGGGGCCTGGCACGCTGCCGTAGCCCGGGTCTCCCGCGTTCAGAGGCATCCTGTTCGTCTGCAGGTGGGTGACACACAGTTAGGGGAGAGGTTTTCATTTCAGTTTTTCATGGGCGTGCAGACACTCAGGCCGTAGCAGGCGGGAGTTGGCCGACCGTGGGTGGGCTGAAAGTTTGGCGTGGACTTGTCAGCCTGGTCGGTTTCCATACCGTGCTGTCTGTCTCCTCCGCGGCCTCCTAATCACTTTGCTCCATGTGAACCACGAGAGGACAACAGATGGTAACACAGAGGCTGCAAGAGTCAACGTTTCTAGATAAAGGTGCACACACACACACACACACACACACACACACACACACACACACACACACACTCAGCATGCGGCCCTGCCATGACCAGCATCCTACATTTCCCCGCTGCTACCTGTTTTATACAGGTGTTGGAATCAATTAATTTGACCGCTTTGATATGCTACAGGTCAGGTGACATGCAGGCCCTCGCTGGCGTCCGGTTGGCCAGTCCTTCCGTGTTTTCATATTCCTCGAATTTGCATCATGATTAGTTTGATCAGTTGTACATTGGTTTTAAGTCTCCCATGCTCTACATGCTGCTGCTATCTTGGCCAGGATTTAGATCATTTTCAGTACATTAGACTCATAAACCCCCACCACATTAGAATTAAAATGCCAAAAATGCATCCTCCAACCAAAACAAAGAGGTTTCTATTACTGTACGTCCCACAAAATCTATGCAGCGTTTTACAAGGTTTTCACCTGACAGCAGTCGTTGGTTTGGGAGCCCCGTGGCTGCCGCTGAGCACTAAACATCTGATTGGTTGCTGATCTCTTGGGTTAGATCTGTCTCTGCGCCGAGGGATGAAACGAGAGCACCCGGAGGAGACAAAGGCAAACTCGACACTGAAATGCCCCAGCCAGTTCACACCCAGACCTATCCTGCTGTGAGGATACTCACCGCTCTGTCCCAGTCACAGTCATTACTCACATTTTCCGTCGGAGGTTCCTGACTTCCCCCTCGGGTCCTTGACTTCTCTTCCACAAGTGTTCCCACGGAGCAGTTCTGCCCTTAGTTGAATATCTGAGTGATCTGACTTGTCACGAGTAAGTAGGTGAGAAGGACACTGCCCAATGAAAGCTCTGCTCCGTCAATTAATACAGAGGTGCTGAGCCTCACCACACCCTTGCAACACATTCTGAAGAACCCATGACTGCCAATGAGAGCCCCCTAAAGTCCTGATGTGAAGAGATGTAAAGAGTGATGTGTTTTTAGAGAATTTACATTTATGTCCTATTTCGGTTTCAGTCTGTGTGCTGACTGTTGTACACGCTGGTTAGAATGAAACAGAGACTTGTACATTTAAATGTAGACATGTAAATTTAAAGCCAACCCTTTCAAGACACGGCCACACAGTGAAAGACTGAGGCTTTGATCTGTTGTCGCATTTCAAGCAAAACCCCACAACCCAACTTTTTTCTTTTTTGTGTGTAGAAGAAAGCAAGAAAACCAGCGGAATAAATAGCTGAAATCATTAACAGAAAATAATTCAGCAAGTATTTTGATCATCGATAAATCATTTTTGTAATTTTTCAAGCAATAAGTGCCAAACATTTGTGGTTTCCAGCCGCCGAAACTTGAGAATTTGCTGTTTTTTTTCTATTATATGGCCTAATAACTAAAAATCCTTGTAAAGTGAACTGTTGGTTAAACGGAACAAGCAATTTGAAGAATGTCACATTGTATGGACAAAACTATTACTTAATCGATTACTGAATCGATAAATCGTTAAAAAACCCCAAACCAATGTAAATCTCAACAACTCGTCTTGTATGTTGAAAATAAGTGGCTCTACATATCACAAACATAATGTTGTAAAATGAAAGATTTATGAAAAAACACTGGTCACAGCATAAATGAATCCTCTGTTTACTTTATAGTATCTGTAATTTTAAATTAAGAATAATGGGACAAAGTATCAGTGAGCGTAATCAGGCAGTACAGATCTGTTGACTGCCGGCAGGAGAACAACTTTTAAATCACACGGTGATGTAACGCATCACACATCCACTCTAAAGTGCCATAGGGCGCACGTTTAATGAGGTATGTGTGCTAATTCCTGGGAATATCTCATCCTTTTCCCCAGTATGGGGAACCGTCTGCTGCTTTTTTTGTCCTTTTGTGTCTCTCCCTCTGGCTTTCTCCTCCTTATGGGAAGCGTTTATGTTCTTGCTATAACATGTCATTGCGATTCATGCCACCTTTGCTCCTTGACAGCATTGTGCAAACTAATAATTTTACCGAGAGACCCTGCATTCCATCGTGAGACTCTGATACACACGCGGCAATGCTCTAGGATAAGGAGTGTCAGCTCATTTGTTTTCCATATGTGCAGTTTGTATTCAGTATCACACAGCAATGTAAATGAGCTGCCTTATACAGAAGCCTCTAGCATTTAGTAAATATCTATCAGTGTCTCTCCAGGTGCTGTGTGGTTAAATATTATTAAACATTCCCTGTCAATAACAAATGATTTAAAAAAAATATGGTCCCAATATAAAAAAAAACAACACAAAAAACAAAAGTATTTCACTTAAATTTCACTTTAATTGACCAGAAAGCAGATGCTCAGCGAAAAATATATTACATAAAGAATGGTAAGCGGTTTAGTGCTCGTCTAAAATGTAAATGTAAATGTTGTTTTGGCTGGTCTCCGTGGAGATGATGAAGCTGATGGTGAGTCTGTTTCCACGGTAACCACTTTAGTTTGAGTCCTCTGATCCTTCGATGTCCTGAAACGTCACAAGACAGGACATGGTGTTCCTATCATCAAAACTGATGCACTTTCTTCATATAACTTTATTTTACAGGCAGACATCGCTTACAAGAAGTGTGATGTACTTGTATAACTTTAGAAATTCAGCAAAAATGCCAGACATTTCTGATTCCGGCTCCTCAAATGTCTGGATTCGCTGCTTTGCTTTGTCCTAGATATACTGAATATCTTTGGATTCTTGAATTTTTTCAGCTCTAACAGTGATTAATTAATTGATTAGTTAAGAAATTATCAGCAGATTAATCACTAATAAAAATAATAGGTAGTCGCAACCCTACTGGTGTGTGATTTTAATAATCCAAGGTCCTGACAATTTTAAGAGATATTCATCCCTCAAAATTGTTATTGCACTGTTTGTGTAAATGAGGCATATTATTTTTTTATTTATTTTGTTTTGTTTTTTTACTGTCGTTGTTGCCAGCATCTAATAACATGTTAAACAAATGAAGTGTGCCTCCTGTGTCTCACCATGGGCTCCTGAGTTCTAAGAGTCATAGTATGTTTCTGATATGCAGAGATGATACAGTCTCGCCTGCAAAGAGAGAAACATTGGTTGCACATTTGAAAAAGATTTCTGTTTTTGATTCCCCGAAAACTGATTCAACCGTAAAACATATCTATGTATTTTTGGGGTTAATTGTTCAGACTCACTTGCTGGTGATGCCTCCTCCTGGTGGAAGTCCTGGCATCTCTTCTTCAGCCAGGAACCTGATCACATAAAGAAGGTCAGGGTCCTCGTCTCTGGACCTCATCATCTGGACGATTTCTGTGAGGGGCGATAGTCAGCACAATCTGGTTACAAATTAGGGAGAGGACATTAGCCCAAAGTTTAGTGTGTTTTGTGGTTGTGGTTTGAAGTAGCCTAACTCTTCTGCAGCAAATCACCTTCCACTTTCGTATCAATCTGCTGCTCCAGCTCTGCCTCCTGCTGCAGCGCCTCTCGTGACACCTGGGGGGCACCGGGGAAGCAGACGATGATGATGCTGATGTTGTCCAGGCTTCCCTGAAGAGGGAGACAGAGCACAGGGTTATCAGACGAGTTTGAGAGGAAGTACTGAGAATGCAGTCTTAATTCAAGTGGAAATGAAATACAAGGTCGTGGAAGGTAACTAAGTACACACAGCACACAAGAGGAATTTGAGGTACTTCTACTTTATGTGAGTATTTCCATTTCATGATACTTTTTACTTTTACCGAACTACATCTTAGAGGGAAATGCGGTTTAACAGCTATTGTTACTGATCATTTCTGGTTACTCGCTGATCAAGTTTTAAAAAACCTATAATGAACATATAAATTACACCTTATATATATTAAACCACGTAAAACTAGAGAGAGGTTACATGAGCTCAATCCAACCAGGTATTACATTAAAATGCTGCTTATATGTTAAATCGGTAATTATAATCCAGTAATATAATTATATAATCATATAATTCTGGCACGGGCCCTTCTGCTTGCATAATGACTGCTCGTCAGTACTGTGGTACTGGTACTTTTACTTCACCAAAGGATCTTAATACGTCTTCCACTGCTTGAAATCACTTGAAATAGACCTGTTGATAGGGTAAACAGCACGGGGCCGAAGCCTGTGGCAGGTTGGATGGAGATATATCTAGGTTTATTTTATGGGTGGATTATCATGTCCTCTGTTTAGCAAATCTAAACAGAGTTTGGACAAGATATTAATCTGCTATGACGTCACAGTTAAGTACTCAAAGAAGATTATGATAGTCCTGATTTACAAATACACTACCTTAGTCTTTGGCTTTGGGAAAATGCACCTGTTCATTAGAGCCAAGAGGATATATAAATATTAGTTTATTGCAGATATATTGTGAATATGTCGGTACATATCGGTGACAAGTAACAAAACTACTCTTGGCTGATATACTGTTCTTGTGTTTTTTTTAATCTCCCAAATATTGATATCAGTATAAACCTTAAAAATGCAGCATTGGCTGGGCTATTTTGTGGAGTCACCGCAGTGTTATAACCCAGAGGCGCAAGCAGAGAGGCTCATGATGTACTGGAACACGCAGTCTTTCAGCAGGTACTTCAAGCCTTTTTAGGTGAAATAAATAGCAGCCCAACCCGGCCAGGATAAAACCTCTGAGCTTGTGTGTAATTAGCTCCCGTCAACACACTCACATTGAATCTTAATCCGAGCCATGTGTAGCTTTTCTTCCGTCCTATCCCATGCCCCAGGATGCCTTAATACAGCTATTTATAGGTTGGGTGAAGGGCTCGTCAGTGTTTGGACGGACAGTTACTAACAAGCATTAAGAAGGCCTGCAGGAAAAGCTACTTGCATAACAACATCAGTGTAATTCCTCCTCACTGAGACCTTGCCCACTGCACCCCATTCTTAATGTAAAGCTCCCCATTCATAAATCCACCTGCTGTAACTCTGTCCTACTGCAGAGTCCAATATAGCCGAGTTTGGAGACATTAGTGGGAGTTCTGCTGAGCTTAAAAAGCAGGATGATGCTACTGCATGTACACAAGTGTTGGGAAATTAAGTAGCTCAATTTAAATTGACTGGATTCTAAGCTTATTGTAGTGAATATTATGAATAACAGTTTAACAATAGTCAGGAATTGCTTCACTGACAATAGGAGACTTTGTGGACACATCCCGTAAATAATAAGTTTTGGATCAAAATGTTTCAGTATATCCACAAAATAATCACAGGGCCTTTTTCTATCTTTATCAATTCAGGTTACTTATCTGTACATACAATTTGGGATGTCCAGATTCTTCCTGTGTTAATGCTCCTTAATGTAGAAAGAATTGACCCAGAGTATATAATTCACGTGGACGTTGTAGATATTAATTAAAGGAAAGCTCCATTCACCCTGCCACCCCCTTTCTCACGATTAGTGGTGGGTATCATTCCTCAATACTTTCATTATTGATTGTTTGGTATGTAAAATGTCAGAAAAACAGTGACAAATGCCCATAAAAAACTCCTACAGCCCAAGGCGATGCCTTCAAATTGCTTGTTTTGCCAGATCAACAGTTAAAAACTCAAAATATGCCATCTATTATTATATAATATTATATAATAATTTTATAAGATGAAAAAAATGATTTAGTAAAATTTGCGACAGAATTGAAACAGAATCATTTTGGCAGAGGGAATTCTGGCATTGTATTGGCAGTAGATTACAAATGATATCCATGCCAAGTAATGGTCATAATGGAAATGTTTCAGCTGCCTTTATACTGAGGGAACACTAGTAAATCATTACTTTCTTCCTCATTTTTTCTTCCTCAAACATTTGCAGAGTACTCCTATGCGTTTGTCATTTCAGTGTTCCCTTTTTCGTGGTGCAATGTTTGAATGCAAGTGATTGTTTCTGTAACTGTCAAATCATTTACCACACAAGGGTTAAAATGTACTATCTGTCAGTATCAGAATGTCTTATTAAAAACCCTTTATTTTATTCTCTCATTAATTCATATTTCTGCACCTTATTGGTGTACTATTGTGGCCTGACATCTCACCTTATAGAGGCAGAGGTCAATGACTTGGGTACAAATCTCTCTCAGGTCATCGCACACCTGCAGACGGCTGCGCACAAAGGCACACAGTTCCTCATTGCTAATTGCGTCCCACACACCGTCACATGCTAGAATTAGGAACTCGTCTTCAGGTGTCCTCTCCAGCTCGTACACCTCCGGCTCCGGTGAAACTAGCTGCTCAGTCTGCGGCCTCCAGTCCACCTCCTTGAAGTCAAAGTCCCCCAGTGCTCTGGAAACGGCCAGCGAGCCGTTGACTCTCTGCAGGGTCACCGAGCCTCCAGCGTTCTGGATGCGCTCCTTTTCTCTGGGGTTGAACGGCTTGTGGTCCTCTGTGTAGAAGACCACCTTGCCGTTACGGCAGAGCAGAGTGCGGGAGTCCCCACAGTTGATAAAGTAAATGTAACGTGGTGAAATAATGACGGCCGCTGCAGTGGAGCCACTTCGGTCCCAGTTGTCCTGGCGAGCCAGTTTGTGCATGTGGCGATCGATGTCCAGGAAGCCCTCACGGATCCCCTCCTTCACCTGCTCGGGGTCCTCAATCGCTTTCACCCCACCTATGGAACATAAGGGGAAAACATTTGGTTTCAAGATAGATTTACACACATAGTGTATAGTTGCTGGCACGGGCCAACACACATGGACCCTGGTACCACATAAACTGGGGGGGGTTGTGTTTTGTTTGATTTTTGAAATGCCTGGCTTTAATAGCATACTGCAATGTCAGAGTACTAAAACCAACAATGCAGAGAGAAAACATCTCCTGTGTTGTTGGAGTAACACTGTAGCTCAGTGCAATAAAAGCCAATAGTCAGTCATTAGTCAATATACTGTAGTACGTCATTCTGAATACAGAACATTGTCACTAATTGTACTGTACCTGTTGCCAGGATGTGATCCAGCAGGTTTCTGGAGCAGTACTGTGCCACTGTGTTACCAGCATGTCCGTCAAAAACCGCAAAGTATCCCCACTCTGTCAGCTCCCCTCTCATCTGGGGCATGCAGGTGTGGGCATCCTCCATCTGAGCCCTCCAGCCCTGCATGCTCGCCAAAGCGTAGTTCACTGACTTAGACCCCCCCTCCGACACATGCTTCTCTAAGATGGGACGCTCCAGGTACGGGCTCGGCATCAAGTCATCCTCATCCAAAGAGTCCTCCTCCCCGGGCCCTGCTTCCCTGGACCCCCCTTTGAAAAAGAAGGTGACCATCTTCTCCGTCTCTTTGACCAACTGGCGGAGGAAAGAGGGCACCTCCACATTGCTCGCCCGCCTGGCCGTCCTCATCACCTCACGGAGCCTGTGCTCAAGCTTCCTGCTCGACCTGGCAGCAGCACGTCTCCTCCTGGTGCCCCTCCTCCGGCCCTTTGTTTTCCTCAGCAGGTCCAGCGCAACAGTTAAGCTGTGTCACTCCAAGCCGGTAAACAAAGTGTTACTTTCAATGAGAATTATCCTGTTAAATGAAAAACTGACTTGGTTTTCTGTTGAAAATGATCAAGGCCATTTTTTCATCCCTTTAACCTGCTTGTAGAGTCAGGGAATCCTTCCTCCGCCCTTTTTATTCTTTGACAGTATGACTATAAGGTGTCTTTCTCTCTCTGTCTCTCTGTTTGTGTATCTCCCTCCTTCTCTGCTATCCCCCTCCTGTATCAGCACTGCGCTTTTATTGGCCTGTCTATTTCTGTTGATTTATCCCTCTGCTCTGCTCCCACCCACTGCCTCCCTCCTTGTTCCTCTTTCCCTCCCTCTGTCTGTGTAGCACTGCTGGATAATCACCTGGCCCTCAAGGCAGCCAAGATGACCTGTGTCTGCACACACGGATTATGAGTGTGACGTTTTACACAATGAAGAGGGATCCCATAGTCAGTTGTACGTGTCTATATAGGGATTTTATGTCTCATACTGGTTGATTTGTCATTTGTTTTATTGAGTGACAAGTTAGGCTCAATGAATCTATTAGAAAACAGAGAGTATAGCTTCTGTATTGTGCTAAAATATACATTAAGACTTGAGGTTCGAACTCCATTCTTGCCCTCGGAAGCAGCAGTTGACAAAACAATCCCACACCAAGGTTCATTTAGTGGCTTTTCTGGAGCTTTACATGATATGGCATGATCTTCATCAGCAGCCGGGGTTTGCCCATTTCGACTTAAGGAGTGGTTGTTTTACCATCTGTGGTTTCCGAGGTCAAATGTTTTTAAAATTGGTTTAAAAAAATGGAAATGTACAGTTTCATGACAACTAGCAAACTGCTCATATACATCATGTGATATGATCTAAAGCTCCATAGCAGCTACACAATTTAGCTCGAGCCAAGATTCTGTTGGGTCTACTGCATTAAGAATGTTTTTGTATGTTTTCCATAATGGTCTCAAGGTCCAGCTTCAAGATTTGGCAGCGACTGCCGCTGTGTGCTCTCTGTTTAGGGTCAAATAAGACTCCAACTTATCTGAACTTTTCTTGTTTCTTTCCAAATGTCATAATAATACCTTCATGATTCAGAATAAGATGGTTGGATCAAGGCAACACAGGTTTATTTGTATTGCACCTTTCAAAACCATGGCAAAGTGCTTCCTATTGCATAAAAAAAAAGATAAAGTAAAAAAACACAGAGCAATGTGAAAATGAGCATTTAAATGCAATTTTAAAAGAATAAGATCAAATAGAAGATAAAAACAAGCCAGAATGGAATAAAACAGAATAAAGGAGGAGTAAAAAGTTACAGTACAGCTCATTCTCCAAGTTAAATAAGGTCCATTCTAAAGTTGTGTTATGTGTTGACACACCTACTCAAACCCACGGTGTACTATATGTGACATGCTGATTCCCTGTTGTCCCAGCAGGACAGTTGTGTCTTTATCTCATTAACTGCTACGTATTTGGAGCCTCTGACCTGGTTTACATGCAGGGACTCCTGAGGTTTAATAGCGTTAAGGACTATATGTGTTATACTCTGTTCTTATCCAGTTTATGTAGGACTAAACCTTTTATCAGCTGATGTTGTCCTCTGCTGGACGTCTTTCCAGATGAAGCATGTTTGTTTACCTTTATTTATCCGGTTAAGCCTGAGCACGCAAACAGCAAACAGGATGATGCAGGAAACGCATCGCCCCCGCGACTGTCTTTGATTTTATTGTGATTCGTACAGCACTTTTGAACACGAGTATAGAGTTGTTAAATGTTTTACTTCAACAGGGATCTAGCTGAGTGGTAGAGTCTGTCTCCAATCACTCGCATGGGAATTGAAGCCTTGTTTCTCAAAATTAACAGCACGTTTCCTATAATTAGACTCAGTTAAGGCGTGTAAACACTACGGATGACCAGTGTGTGGTTTTTGAGATTTATACCATAAAACAATCTACCAGTTTCCAAACAAAGAATACACATTCATTCCTCTCAACCTGGCATAAATGTTGCTGTACCTGATGCCATCTCTCAAAGCGTCAGGGCCTCAGTAGGCATGGCTTATTATCAGAAGTTACAGAGTCATATTTATTGGGTTTTTTTAAATGAGCTTTTCATTTATGAGGTATCAGGTTCATTTTTAATGTTAACTATGAAAGGGAAAACGTTAATATTTTTGTTAGAGGGCCATATTTGGCCCACAGGCTGCTATTTGCTTGCCAGTGACTTAGACCGTCATTCAGCCTGTATGTCTTTGTCTTTGTCCCCACTTGTTCCTTTTATTCATTTCTGTTTGCATCTTTTTTTTTTTTTTTAATTTAAATTTCCAGTTGTGTATTTTTTTATTTAATTTTTTCATTATGCCTCCGTGCCAGCGACAGCTGTGGCTGAAGGTATTATGTTTTCAGGTCATCCGTCCATCCGTCCCATTCTCGTGAATGCATTATCTCAGGAACGCCTTGAGGGAATATCTTCAGATTTGGCGTAAATGTTCACTTGGACTGAACTGCTTAGATTTTGGTGGTCAAAGGTCAAGGTCGCTGTGACCTCACGAAACACGTTTTTGGCCATAAATAAATAATTCATGTGCTAATTATGATAACATACACTTAATACTTCATATTAAATTCCTTCAAAGTCTTCACTACATCTATTATGTGAGTCCAGACAGACATGGATGTAAACTGCAACTTGACTGGTTGGCGGACATGTGCATCCGCTAAGGCGGTAATTCTCGTTTCTCTATAGCTACTCAGTAATGTCAGCTATGAAGCAATATCTCTCCAAAGTTTTCTAACATTAGCTAACGTTAACCATACCATAAGCTACTGGTCATACCAGACCAAGTAAGACAGAACAGCAAAAACCCCTGAGTGTACTGAACTTAGCAATGGTCCATACTTTCGCTTATGAATCCAACTTTTCATTTGTAAAAGATATAATGTTTTTGTTTGTCCTTTCAAAACCTAGAAGATTCTAAGATTTACGCCGTTTTTCTTCTTAATGTCTTTAAGACTTTATTGATAGCACTGGAATCACCTTTGTGCATGAAACGTGATATATAAAGCAAAGCAAAGAGGGCATACAAATTTACCTGCTACTCCTTCTTTTGCTGCTCTAACCTTTTTCCATTTTTCATGATCTAAACAGTGTAGTAGCATCAGTTTCACAGCTACACACTACTGCCCCCTACTGTTCACTATTTCCCTATCACTTCCCTTTTTTTAGTTGAGTCTGCACATCATTTATACTCCAGCTTTTATTATTAATTTTGTTGCGGATGTATAGTTGCACTTTGAGGTGTTTCTTGAATATGACTTTTAGATCTAAAACATAGTAAAGCTGACAAACCTCACATGCTGGTAAGCTATGGACCTGACTGGGGCTTCAGCCTGTGCTGCCCATCTACAGCTGCACCCTTCACTATGTATGCTTTGTATATGCTCATGTCATGCATTATTGATGATTTTAATAATAATATTACTTCTTCTCTTACAGCCTGTGCCTATAAGATCCCGACATGGAATCACGTGATCAGGGTGAGAGGGATACATGGACAAAGAATAACTATGAATCAGTGACAACAGGCTCAGACAGACACAGGGACACACTCGCGCTCCTCTCCCTTTGCTGTAGTCACACACCACTACCGCTGCAGTCATAACAATACAAGAGGAGATGAGGAGAGGAGGGAGTAGAGGGGAGGATGGTGGAGTGAGGCAGGGCGGGGCTGCTGAGTGACAGAGCGAAAGGCAGGAGAGGGAGGAAGCTGCTCAACAGACGACCGAGAAACAGAAGGAGGAGGAGGAGGGAGAGAGAGCGAGAGAGAGAGTATGTGTATCCACAGGGTGTGAGTGCCGGCAGCAGAGGAGGGGGGGGGCTTCCAGACTGGATGGGCCCAGCGATGTCTTGATGGAGTATGGGCCAGGTTTTAGGATTCACCCACTGCCGTGAGTCTGCCTTTTTTTTCCCCTGCTGTTTCCATCTGTGTTTCCGTGCGGGAGGTCTGCATTTGTTTATCTCTCTATACTATCGACATATATAATCCGGCTCATCATCTTTTCTAGCTAACTGCTGTGAGCATCGTATGTGTTAGCTCACCCCTCCCTCCCTCCCCCTTCCTGCCTACCCTCCGTTCCTCTCTCCTGCTCCTACCTTAAATAAACACATGGCTGAATGGATGGATGCAGTGCAGAAGCAGACCTATTCGCTTTCTCACTGATTTGCTGATGTTTAATGTGGCTGTGTACAAGAAAGCAAGCATTTAAAGAATGCAAGTTATTTCAACCTAAAAGCTTCTGCTGTGCCTTCATATCTGTGTTTTATTTTATCTTTTCGTCACAATATTCACCTGATATTCTCTACAATTATGGTTATGAGTATTTGCATGTGTATGTATTTATGCAGAAGAGATATAATAATATGCTGTATTCATTGCTCTGCCTGGGTTGATTTATTAGCTAATGTCATGCTGGCTATCTAATGTAGTGAAGGCCTTTGCTGCTGCCAGTTTAGCTCTGTGAGGCGATGAGTCTGTATTCACTGACCTATAGTGTGCAACTAAAAGTGTCACGTTCCTATAATCTGTCACTGATATACACATAGTTTTATGTTTAGTGGCATGTAATGGTATTTTGTATTGAGGCGTAATATTTGTTGATCAGGTTGACTACCAACATTTTCATAGTGAAATACAATGGAGGAGCCTACGGTTGTCTGTGTCTTCTTCAGTCACATAAAGCACAATTTCCGTTATAACTTTTAAAAATGACTCATCACAAGGTACATCAGTGTTTGTTGGGGCTTTTATCTCATTTACCATTTAACTTTAGTACTACTTTGAATGTTTTGAGAGGTACACTATTGAGATGAAGGTCAGACGATGGGTTTACAGCATGTAAAAGCATAGACACATTTATATTTGTGACAATTTTATTTTTTTAATTTTTAATTTTTTTGCTACAACATGTTTACGAGTAGATTTATCTCAAATTTTGACTGTTTTCTTCCAGAGGAATATGGCTCCGTGGCGTCCACTCCAGACTCAACGCCTCCGTGCACCGATGGTACGAAGCAGACACAATGCTTAAAACACAAGAGATTCCTGCTTTCTAACACATCTTTCATTGGCAGAATGTCATTTAAATTAACTCACCCAAACACTTCCGTCATGTAATTCCTCTAATAGCTGCACTGAAGATCCACAGGTTGGAAAAGAAGAACCTTTATTGTTCCATTTTTTATGCACTTATCAAAGGAGATTTCATCTTTAGATGTCACACACCTTTTTCTCCCAGACATCAAATGATACACGTGAGCGCTTTCATCTGACATATTTATTTATTAAAAGCAAAATCACGCTCTTTGCACAACACTGAGTACACAGTGTAAGTAGCCTTCTTTATAATTGAATGAACTGCTAAGTGTTGTGAATTGCTCCTCTGCCCACACTGTTTAACTTTTTTATATTTACTATCCACTTCTTTCTCTCTCTGTCTCTCTCTATCTTGTGTCTACATGTCTCTGTTTATGGGGTGACCACTTTTCCTGTTTTTTGTGTCCATTCAGGTGGAAACGAGGAGTCAGAGATGTATGAGCTGCAAACAGCCAGGGAGTGGTCTGACGATGAGGTGGGTGGAGACGGAGATCCGGATGAGGATGAGGGACTGGCTTCATCTCCGTCCGTCTGGGGCACACCGCGTCAGAGCTCCGTGGAGCTGACTTTCTCTTATTTCGCCATCGCCGAGGCCGAGGCAGTGGGAGCCTCACGACACCTCCGTGACCGACGCAGGGGCGGCCCTCGGGGAAGTCGCAGTCCTCTGGTCCGCACGGACACTTTGGAAACACTGTTGGACTCCCCCGATGTAGACTGGGACCCTCAACCCTTCCTCAGTCAAGAGGAAGAAGAGGAAGCCTCACAAAGGAGAGAGCAGGAGAGGGTGGAGCCGAGGACAGCGAGTGCAGCGGGAAGCAGGGAAAGAGAGGAGCACAGACAAACTGAGAATATTACAATTCAGTCCTCCCCCCAAAATCTGGACCCAGAAACTGAGGGGAGAGATGCAGAAGTCCAAAGAGAAGAGATTCAAAGCAGTTTGACCGAGACTGTCCAGCCTCCCTCTCCGTCCCCGTCTTCACAGCAGCAGAGCCCCATACAGATACTCCAGGGTGAGAGATGAAAGTGAAAGAAAGCTGGAGATGAGGAATTTTTTTTTTTTTTTGATATTGTTCCCTTAGTGTCTTAGCTTCTCAACAAGTGACACATAATCTCAAGTAGGCTGCATAGTCTCCTTCACTCATCTTGTTTGTAATGCTCAGAAGTCTGGCAGGCATCTGGTGTGGTTCACTATACTGTATTTTCAGAGGATGCTTCCCGATTGAGCTGATGATTCGCCAAATTATCTGCGAGTGTTTGCCTCTCTAGCGCTGGTGATTCCTCCTCCCTGTCAGCAATTATGAGCATCAAACCGTGCAAGGCCAAGAGCTGATTATACAGTCTGATTTATGATGACTTTTTCTTGAGGTGCACTCCATGTGATGTGGCACAGAGGCAGAAATTAATACAAATCATGACAAGGGAATTTTGGCTAAAAGTCAGTGGGCCTCTATTTGGAAAAGCAACTAGAGGCATTTTATTAGCTTTCTGTGTAGGAATGTAATAAATATTTAGGTGTCATATCATCAGATTGTTCCTAATTTCCAGTTCTTGAAATAGCAGAAAAAACAGACCATAAAACTATGACAGATAACACATATGACATGGGATTTTTGGAAATGTTTACATGTATAAGCATGAAAATAGAATTCCTCTCCTGCTTTCTGCACAGGAAAGTGTACCGATGACATACAGTGGGATCTTTGATGCAAAAAACTCATACCCATCCACCTTTTTCTTCAGTCCGTACTTATTCATTGAGACGTTAAATGATACACTGACTAATGCAAGCTGTATTTTCAGCTGTATCATGAGAATAGCGAAACATCCAAACCATTTATTAATAGCCTTTTCACGGTGACAGAATTTATTTGGACCAATGATTTTATTCCAAAGTAGAAACTTCAAAAATGTATGCAAAAGAACTGACAAGATCATCTTTAAACTCTTATCATTCATGTCTTATGATCTGGTTCTTTTCTAGATTACTGTATCCCCAGTATTTAATTCACGAAAATTGTGGTAAATAATAAAAAAAAAAGGGCCTTAAATCAACATCCTCTTAAAAGACATTGTAGAAAAAATAATATACATAAGATAATATCAATATTAATAATAATGCTCAGATACTAAAATTTTCTTTAAGAAAAGTTACAAATAAGGAATATGTAAGGAATGTCTAGACTTAATTCTGGACTAACAAAAAACTTTTTGCAGTCCAAATACTTCTAATTCGACATCTTTTGTCATTAGTTGTAGTTCAAGTTGAGCATGTACAACAAGTCAGCGGTGGTGTCATCATGATAGTGACATCATCTTCTGTTTCCTGGCAGCAGCAGCCTCGCCAGCCCCCGAGCCAGATGCTCCCGTCGCCAGCGAAACCATCTCTGTCAAGCTGCTCACATCTGTGCGACCCAGAGGCCCAGCGTCCTCGTCGCCAGCTCCCATTGGTCTAAACTCTCAGGAACAGCTGGTCAGCGAACACTGGTTCTCAGCACTTAACCTATCAGAGGACCCGACAGTATGCACCCACATAGCAGGTACAAAATTCACCCCGTTATCTTTAAATTTCCTCATTCTCCAGACGGCTGTCCTCCTACCTTTCCCCCCATCTCTCTGTCTTTGTCCTGTTGCTGAGCGAGATCCTGTCTTTCAGCATGGACCTTCAAGAGCAGGCAGACAGAGATAGATACCCCCCCCCCACCGAAAGTTCTGGCTGTCCATTGTGTCTCCATAGTAACCCTCTCTCGGGGTTTCAGGAATGATTGGCTAATTGCGAGGAGAGCATTCCTGGCATTGGCTGACTTTTTTTTACTCGCACACCGTCACTGCTGATATCAAAGTGTATTACTGTTCGACACACATACAGAGAAAGAGAGTAAGGTTTGTGAGTGTGTGTGTGTGTGTGTGTGTGTGTGTGTGTGTGTGTGTGTGTGTGTGTGTTTGTGTGTGTGGTTTCATTATGTGCAGGTTTGTTGGACTTAGTATGCACTGTAGGAGCAAGTGAGACGCAGATGAAGGGAAAAAGAGAGAGAGAGCGATAATATCCTGTCTTCTAGCTTGATGGCACTTTAAGTGGACTGTCACTCAGAGTGGAGCTCAGTCTTATTTTGGTTGATGTGGGGGGGGCAGTAACCCCTCACACTGTTGATGAATGTGTAGTCAGACTGATGACAGAGTTTAGGTTGTCCTGAATAAATAACACACATGCGTCTATTGGAGCATCGTGTTTTCTTCTGGTTTTTATTTGTTTTAGGGACGAAGTAGCGAAAACTGTCAAGTATTTCGATACTTGACAGTTTTCGACAGCTGGTATTGAATATCTGGTCAGACGCAACCCTTATTCTTTGATTCTGAATTATAATTTTGCCAATTTTTAGAAGGCATCTTATTTAGGAAGCTAAAGCCCTTGTTAAATGAAAAAAAGGTCTTTCATAGATCAACATGTAAGGTATAGAAAAAAATATATTTTTGCCATCTGTATGGAAACTCACATACCATTAAAAAAAAGAACTTTAAATGATACCAATCCCTACTTGTTGAACCTTTGTGTTATAACCTAAATACAGGTGTTTCAGCAGGTAACTGCACACTAATGTCTTAACGTCTGCGTAAAACAGATCAAGCACGTTTTGTCCAAATCAACGGATAAAAAGAACCATTACTTTGCTAGCCTGGTTTCAGACCTCTGAATCACTTCCAGCATCTCCAATTTTTGCAGCAATTCCAATAAACAGATAGATAGATAGATAGATAGGCTATTACTTTGTTGCCAAGGATACAAACCTCCTCCCCCGCCTCCTTTGGAGTTTTTAAAGTGAAATAAGCTTAATTTTCAGTAGCATTTACTCTTTGCCAGAAAAAGGGAACTTATCCCTAGAAAATCACGCCCCCTGATGCAAAAATTTCAATCCCTCATCTGTTTACTGTCAGTAGTGGTGGCCCCAAAAGGTTCGGCTTGTTGACATAACAGAAAATAAACCCTGGTTCTCCTGTTTCAGTTGTCGGATGAGACATTAATACGGACACAACTCTATTGTATGTAACGTATTCTGAGTTCAAAGGAATATCATAAATTCATTCGGCCTCAAAGAGGATTTTTGCTTTTGAGGAAGAAGAGCTAGGGATTTCTAGATACTTGTGTTATTGTTCCGAATCATCTCTTTATGTGTCAAGCTCTCGGAGTCTTGAAGAGTGGTGGGCAGTGCTGCGAACAAGATTATTTTGGGCTGTCAGGCCTTTGGACTGCTGAGTGAGCAGGGGGTGGCCAAAAACAGCTCAGAGGGGCGAGGGGAGCACAGCGGGACAGAGAGAGGGACAGAGGGCGTGAGGGGGGAAACACTGGAGCAGCAAACAAAATGGCCAGTAAAGGTGAGACTTTGGGCTTAAAGAGAAAAGAGGACAATATGAAACGGCAATGTTTACCTGCATAGACGATGTTTAGGTATTTGCTATCAGTCGTGAGCTATTGCAAAGTGCCGTGTTTGATTACGGTGAGGAGAGAGAAGGCAGAGGAGAGCTAAAGATTCAAGTGTTAAGGGGTGGAAACCACTTGTAGTCTTTGGTAGTGGGCCCTTTAGCTTTGTGACTTCGGTGTAGTGGAGAGAAGGCCAGACTGTCAGGGGACTGCAGGTGGGAACTGAGCAGATTTCTCAATTCTCTTTGATCATTTTACAAACAGAGCCTCTGGAGACGGCAGCTTCCGTCAGCTAGAGGTGTGTTTGGCTTTTAACTGATGAGCTCTTCGGATGTAGCAGGGTAGTCATATCAGTTGCCATAATTTAAATTAGCATCAGCCATTCAAACGAGTCTGAACTGTCGTGTTGTGGCATGTCATTGGTGTCAAGTAACTTTGCCGGCTGGGTTCTCTTACATTTCAGACTGCATTCCTACCCGATTTTCTGGGCACGGGATTGAGCTGACATGACCTGGGTCAAGTGAAATAGATGTCGATGTTAAAATGAAATTGTGTTGAGAGAGAGAGTGATTTTTGTTCTTATTGGTTAATTGACTAGATTATCAGTTGATTGCTTGATTGGCTTATTGATTCCTTCATGCAGTCGCTCCCTTGTGGCTCATAAAATATATAACTCACACTGAAATTCTGGTATAGAAATTAGAGAATAACCTGATATTATAACCCAGCAGTTCATACGTGGTGAACAGTGTTTGCAGTGGAGTAGTAACTGCCTCCTGATGAGAGGCAATTACTACTCACTCATTTCCGACACATGAAGTCCACTTGAAGTATATTAATGTTAGTACAGAAGACCGAGTTGAGGTAAGTTATAGGTGGCAATAGAAAGAAATAAGCTCTGGGCACCTGAAGGCTGAAGTGTCAGAGAAAGAATTGCACACTGCAGACCTTTCAGCTGCTTGTTAACTTTAGAAAAAGTATGCGATAGTTTGTGTGGAGTTTAAAGGAAAAATGAAAAACGCTTATTTGTCTTCTTGCCAAAAGTTAGATGAGAAGATTGATACCTCTCTTGATTCCGTCTGTTTAATATGAAGCTACCGCCAGCAGCTGATTATCTTAGCTTAGCATAAAAATGTAGTACATTGCCCCCCCTGTGACCAGAAAATCCTGGGTGAGTAAAGGATAAATGCAGAGAGTGGGTAGTTCTGTAGTTCACTGCAGTGCCCATGTCTTTGAATATAGTAGTGTCTTCCATGTGTACTTTGTTTAACATAGACATTGTCCTAAAATGAGGTGCTTTCAGCACTACAGTGTTTGTTTATAATTTTAGAATTTAAAATTAGTCGCCTAATGTGACTCCATGTGCTGAGTAACCCTGTCCCAGAATGACAGCAGCACAAACAAACCCGTTGGACAGGTGTGTTCCAGGGGCATCATGGGTATAAATTGTGTGCAGCGATGTTTATAAATAACCCACCTGCTGTCAGGGCACTCTATTCAAAGAGGCTTCCCTTTATTCTAGCGCTGAGGCTTAGCATTTCACTGAATGACGAGCACAAAGAACTACGCCTGTCTGACAGTGCAGCGCCATACAACAGACCCTGTAATGACACAACACAGAAACGCTGCTTTAGCTACTTAGCGGGCTGTGTGCTACAGTTTCGGTTATTGTGCCCACATTCATACAGGTTTTAAATTGTTATATAAGGAGAAAAATGTCACTTTTTAAAAGAATTCAGGTTTAGATAAAGATATATTCTACTGTATATACTGAAGTTGTCCACTCCAGTAAAGCGTGACTCCATGGACGCCTCAGTCTCCACGGCAGCTGTTGCTCGGTGACAGAGAGGGATAGCAACAGGGTGTGGAAAAGGGGGCTGCTTAAGGTCTGACGTCTGTCAGCAGGTGCTGCGAAACCCTGCATCTAAATTCTCCTCGACTACTTTCTTCCCTCTTTCATCTGCGGGCTAAATTTAGCCCGGGCCGTAGCCTGATGTGTCCTGGTAGCTCCCCCCTACCCTACGTCTCCCCCCTACCACTTCTCTTGCCTCCCTTCCACTTCCCATCCCTATGTTGGAACTACCTTATATTCCTGCCGCTCTTCCTCTCCTGACTACCCCCCAAAATGAAAAGACCCCGTGTTCTGCCAAAAGCTGAGGAGGCTGAGGAGTGATGTTGCTGCTGGTCTGTTAAAAGCCAGGAAGTAATTCACAATGCTGTCAGCTGTTTACAGCTAGAAATCGGCTTCTTGGCTTCTTGAATTTAGGAAAGCAGATTGTTTATTATTTTTACACGCATTTGACTTAATCACTTCTGGGACCATTTTTTTCCACAAGTTTGGTGATTGATCTAGTAACAACAGTATGTAAATAATTCAGTCAATCGCTCACTATTTCATGTATTCACATTCAAATTCATGCCCCCCACCCATTTGTTTGTTTGTTTTTTTTCATTTCTCAACCTTTTTTGTGTCTTTTACCCTATTTTTCTCCACCTACCTCCCTTGTCTTGCAGTGATGGACCTGGTCTACTGGAAGGACACAGAGCGAACAGGCATGGTGCTTACAGGGCTGGTGGTGGGCCTGCTGTCCCTCTTCCAGCTCAGCATCATCACTGTGGTCTCCACAGTCTCCCTGGCTGTCATGTGCTTCACCATGTCAGTGCGCATCTACTACCAACTCCTCTACATCCTCAGCTGGGGAGATGGAGAGCACCCCTTCAAGTAAGATGCCAGGTTCTTATTTTATGTAGGAAAGTGGACATTCCTCGCTCTCTCTCTCTCTCTATCTCTCTTGTCTTTTTCTTTCTTGTTCCAGCTTTTCTGAAAAAGAACAGGGAGTGTTTAAGACAGGGAGGAGAACCCCATTCAGTCGCAGCAAATAAATGTTCTCTAAAACAAGCGCCTGAGTTCATTCACCTTAAAGGCTTTTCAGTCCAATTTCTATTTTCTTTGTTTGTTTAAACAGATTTGCTTCATTTTGAAAATGCACCTTTCCTTTATTATACTTAAATCCAATAATAAAATGTGCAGAACCTTCAATTGTGGTTATTAATTGGTAGGGTGTTTCTATTTTCATAGCTTGGGTTATGTTGAGCTTCAGGCAGTGAAATCACTGTAAAAAATAAGTCTTGTAGTAATGAGCGTCATACTGTTTCAGTATGTCTTTGCTTGTGTTTTAATGCAGTTTTTTTTTTTCTTTTTCTGTAATAAATAGCCAACTTAAGTGCTTTCTAATTGTTCATCAGTGACTCCCCTCCCCATGTATGAAATAGACTAACTGGTGGTGACCCAGCAAATTGAAAAGCTTGTGCCCTTTGACCTTTGGACACTGAAGGAGTGACAGGACGGGATTTATATTTAGGCTTGAAGGACTGCAGCCAAAGAACATGAGGCTTTTTCAGCCTCTCATTTTCTGCATCTCATGTCCTCCCTCTGTTGTCTCATTTTCTCCCAGGTCATACCTGGACCTGGACATCAGTTTCAGTGGAGAGCAGGCTGACCTCTATATGCAGAAAGCCATCGTCATGACTCTGTCTGCTGTTGACACTCTGAAGAGACTACTTTTTGTTGGAAACCTTTTTGAGTCCCTCAAGGTGAGCTAGGCTAGCAAACTAAGTTAGTCTTATTTGATTTGTGTGTGCATGAATGTGATCGTGTGTTGGTGTGTCCGGGCTGTTCGGTGTCTTGTTCACTCTCTTAATTATCTTTCCCCAAAGACTTGCTTCACCCTGCCCAGAACCTCTCCCCATCATTAACCCACACATCAGTCCATCTCTGAATTCTTTCATTTTGCTCCCTTATCTGTCATCTTCCTCCCTCCATCATCCCAGCTCCCTCCATCACTGGAGATGGCAGCATCACCATGCCAACCGTCTCTCTCATTATGCTAGCTCAGAGCCGAAGGATCTGCTCATAAATAAGGGCAGTATCACTGACAGCAACTGTCAGCCCCAATGACATATTTTTTTATAATTTTGGAACGCAATCAGTCCATTCGGGAAAAAAATGTATTTCAAATTAATTTGAATTGGTGCTAATGGCATAAAGAGGAGGAGGTCTGCCTCGATCTTCTCATCTGTGCTTTTTATCGAGCCTCTGGATGTGCCTCTCTTGCTAGCAGAGCCAAAGCATTATGTTAATATTTATCGAGTCTAAATAAATCTGACATTATTTCATGTTATTATCTTTTCGCACAGTCTGTGTACATTCTATGCTTTTTGCTTTGTACTGACAGCATGTGCTTTGTTACTTTTTTTCAGATAGTGCTTGAATGTTATTTCCCTGAAACCCACTTCATAACGTATTGTAGTTGATATATGATTTAAGATGACACGATGAGGAAACACGTTTTTCGAAAAACATTAGATAGGGGCTGTGGTACAGGTGCATTGGCAGTTTGATACCAGGGGGAGCTTAATGCCCACATGTTGAAGATGACAAACTTATTACTCCAACAAATTAATCTATCGCCATAATGCTGTACATTTGTTCCAGTAATGTATATACATGCTTTTTCTTTTGAATATGAAATTAAAAGGACATGCCAGGGTTGTTTAATATAAATAGGTAAAGCAATGCTCATATGTACGTGCAGAGTATTAACATTGCATACTTTATTCATTAAATGTAGGCACATTAGGCACAAACCCCATAGAAGGTATCGAATAATGCTATTTATATACACAGCAGTCGTCTTAGCAGTCCCAATACCAGTAGAAACAATATCGCGACACACTAATCCACATAAAAAGTCCAAACCAGTATCAACTTTTTGACCAGTATACTGTTGGTATATTATGTCAGGTATCATTTTAACAATATCTAAATGTGCCAATTACTTGCCAGTTTTGTAATGGATAAAGTTCATAAAACTTTCTGCACATTTCTAAAAATCTTTGGTGGGGTTTTTCCATGTTGATAAGTACAAAGACTAGTTTTCAGTTGACAGTGCAAATGGAAGAACTCTGAAGGATCTTCCTTTGGCCAAAACAACCCGCAAAATCAAGACTATTCCATAATAAATGAAAATAAATTTGGCAACATACTAAATGTGACATCAATTTTTACTTTTGAATTCATTTGAAATGTGAAACAGAATTTGACATAAAATGCTAAAGATTGTATTTGTGTCACTATTGGCTGAAATGTCCATATTTATTATTGCCCGTCACATAGCAGCAGAAGAATCAGTTTAGTTCATCCCTAATACATTTAAGGCTTTTCAGCAATGAACAGCAGCAGTTTCGGACCAGACAGACTTAACACATTTACAGTAAATGGTGAGTTAGTGTGAGCTGGACCTCCCAGTCTCAACCCTGACCTGGCCGGTATGTGACATGACACACAGGGCGCCGTAGGCAGAAACGCCCGGGATAAGCTGGATGTCTCTTTCCATCTGAGACATGGGGGGGTCCCATATCAGGGCAACACTGGATCCCAGACACAGTGACTGAGACACAGAGATATAAGGGGAAACACCCAAACCTATATTGGGAGTTATGTACTTGGAGCATCTTTCCATCATCGAGAAGAAAATGATGTCAGTGTGGATCATTTTATCGAGCACTGCATTAGATATCCACAGTATAACAATGCAGCTGAAGAAAAGCAATACTACAGCATGATTTACTGCTTCCTCTAAAGAATGAAATTAAAACCACATGGAGCAGTGCTGGTGGTTTTTCTTGACATCTGCACAGATCATTGAGGGGAGTTAAACTAACTCTCTGCAGCTGTTTCTCTGTTTCTGTTTTCTTGGTCTTAGTTCCTGGCTCTGATGTACTTTGTGACGTACCTGGGAGAACTGTGCAATGGCCTTACTCTGCTCATCATCAGTAAGAAACAGATGTCTGCTGACTGCTGGAAATCTGGACTCTGTTAACATACCGTGTGGCTGTCATGTTAATAACTCTGCTTTTCTGTCTTCTTTCTTCTCCAGGTGTGATTGCTCTCTTTTCTCTGCCACTTTTCTACAGACAACGCCAGGTAATAACTCTCTTAATTCATACTTTATATCGTTACTTTATCTGGTCCTTCACTTCTTTATACATAAAGATATATTTTTTGGCAATTTATGTTATGTCACAGGAGCAAATGGAAGGCTTTGTTGCAAAAATCCAGGCCCGCATTGACAACATCAAGGACATGTGAGTATGGCGCCATCTTCTGGCACAATGGTGCCATCAACACAGCTTCTCTAGAGTTTTTCAACTGAGGAACTTAGTCCCCAACTGATACTAAGAGTACTTCGCAATTCAATTACTAAGGCAATTAAACTGAGTTATCTGAAAGCATGAAGACCTGCTATACATAGTGCAGTTTCATTTCAGTTCATTCTTTCATTTGAATCAAAGGACAAATCGGAGATGTGGGCTCAGTTCAGAGGTCTGGAACCAGGTTAAGATGTAACATGTTATCATGTCTGTTATTAAAGACGGAACATATTTCTAAATATTGTTGATAACACTTGACAGTGTAGATATGCAATTTTATTCTCATCAAGAATGATTAATAACCATCTATGGAGGTTCTACCATAACTGTGTACTATTTAGACATGATAATAATATTCATGCAGATTTCAAACACCAGCTTATAGACTCATTACTCCCAACTATTGCTGTAGTGTTACGCAGTAGACAATGGTGAATTTTCAGATACACTTAGCTCTAAATAAATCAAAATATGTGTGTCTAAGGTGCTTCCGCCCACTGTTAGTGTTGCACATAACAAGACTTCAAGCCTGCTGATTGGATGTTTTTTTTTTTTGCTGAAATGCACTTTGGGAGTCGTATGTGTAATGTGTACCTCGTTTTTATGTACACAGGCTTGTGCCGTTAAGTTTTTATTAAGGAACCGGGTATTTCTTCATCTTTTATACTGATGACTTAACCAGGAGAGTTTCATGCTGATCCATGCCGTAGAAGTGCTTCAGCTGTGAGTCACGTACCATTGTCTATGGGTAAAATGAATGGGACCTTTACGTACAGAGCCAGGTACACCCAAAATAGCTTCTCCGACTTTGCACCTCTATTCAAAGTCGAACGCATCCCAATATGCTGATGTAATTTCTGACAGCGACGATATCTCCCACTTGGTGAAAAGAACTACAGGTGTGTCAACAAACCGCTGGCAAAATGATCATCAATGATACAATCGTTTCAGCAAATCTAAAAGGGTCAGTACGTTTATTGTTTGTGTGTATCTGATTTCATTTAAAAATCACCCCAAATAGCACTGCAAAAGTGACTAATTTAGGTGATTAAAATAGTGTGACTACAGTGCTAGCAATTCAGAATAACTTTAGGTTTCCTCCTTCCCATTCTGCAGGCGCACTTGCCTACTCTCTGGTGGTACGTTAATGTGCACTTAAGAGCTCGGGACGCAGTGTGGGTATTGGTAAATATGTTGATCTGCATACGCACTAAACCCTCCTCTATTTCTCTTCCCCAGCTTTCGGAGACTTGCCCAAGGCGGCGGCCCTCCCCCTGACCCAACTCCTGGTGGAGCCAAACCCAAAGTCCAGTAAAGACTGACGAACAAGAACTTAAAGACAAGCTCCCAGAGTTACAGGCTGTCACTCAGATGTCTTACCCACAGTCTGTGCTCAGAGATCCAGAGAACAGAGCTTCAGAGACTGGGGAAGGGAAGGGATGTTACTTAAACGGACGACGATGAGGATTACGCATGGTACTTTATACTCTAACTGTATCTAAATTGTGGGGTTAGAGGTCGGGGTTGGGTTAAAACTTAATCAAGGTGTATGAATCTTGGATGAGATTGTTGCTGTTGACGTCAGAGATGGAAAGACTCAGCGACACAGGTCATGTGTGACCACCTTTGGAAATATTCATTGTTTTTAAAATGTAAAAATGACTCAAGAAGTGTCTTAGATGGAGCTGTAGTCCAAATGTACTAAGACCAGAAATGAGAGGTCAGTTTTTAAGGTGATTTAGGCTGTAGGACAAAAAACCAAGGTCATCATTATTCACGGCAGCATAAAACTGGCAAATAAGAATGCATGTGTCCGCACATGTACTTTTCTGAGTGCATACTCATTCTTGTGACTGTTTATCTGTGTGTATGCAAGTATGAGTGTGTTTGTGTGCTTGTAAGTTCTGACATACCACTTGCTGAAATGTTACCTATAAGCAATCAAAGCCGCATTTCTTCTTTATTTTCCACAATTTTCAGTTTCTTCTCATTCACTTGCATTCACGTGATCATACATTTGTTTTTTGTTTTGTTTTTTGTTTCCCCCCCCGGCCCTGGTCGTGCTTTTCTCACGTTACTTCATTGCTTACACTTAGACTGGGTGCTGCTTTCCCTCATTCATCGATGTAAATGGAAAGTTGAAACATAATATTCAGAAAGGAAAGGGAGTTTTGCAACAAGTTCAAAACTTGAGATGTATCATAAATGGAGTGAAATTACATGACAGGAAGTTCATCATTGTTCAGAGTTGTCAGTGTTGCTGTTGCTTTATGATTGGGTAGACAGATGGTAAAAAGGTGTCAATCCTCTCTGAGCTCTTAATGTGTTTATCTCCAGCCTTGGAGGAAACTTGTGAAGGAATGTGGGAGTGAAATACAGCAGGTGCCTTTTCTAACTGCAGGTTATAGTGCATGATCTGATTCACAGTACTTTACAGCTGACAAACGCTTACAGCAAATTCTCCTCCCATAACAAACCACTTCTCATATTTACCTGACCATTGCCTTCCTGAAAACGGTGTTTTGTACGTCTACAATACATGTGTGATAGTACATGTGTACCATTACAAGGTATCTTATACAAAATTGTAAGTAGATACATTTTAGGATTAATAAAATTATTCAGGATACACATTTCCCTTATAGCAGTTGCTTTTAAAGCTCTCACCAAAATGTGTCTGTTCTTATGCGTTATTGTTGCATAATTTACCTGTGTCCTGCAGTGAAAGCCTTGTTATGTTATCAGACATGATCCATGACATCATGTGCTGCTTAGTATTGGACCTCCAGTAGTTGCACGCACACTGGCCTTCTTTCTAATACAAATTAATTTTTTTGTCATGGATTTCTTCCAAGAGGAAAATCAGGAAAGTAAATGGAGATAGCAATGAAATTACAGGCACTAATTCCCTCGTCTATCCACACAACTTGAGACAAACAAATAGGTTCATTCCCTGAGATCTGTATCGTCGAATTATATTTGAACAAAACTGTTGTTAATACTGTTGTCAAACTCATCACTTTAGTGGAACTGTCGCACTAAGTCTAGACTACCCTGCGCTTAGGTTTTTTATTTTTTCTGTATGAATGAAAGATAAATGACATCCATACAGGACACTAACTTTGTGTTCATTTAAAATCAATCAAAATCAAAGTCATTACATTCATTATAGTAGTTCGCTGATTATTTTGTATTCTTGAACATTATAATAGCATAGTGTGAAATGTTTTAAATAGATAGATAGATAGTATTACCCACCAATAACAAGAATATGGCCCAAACCTCCAATTGTTGCCTGTAACATTAAAAACTCTATAATTCTCTAAATACACTCAACAAGCACTTTATTAGGAACTGCCATACACCTGTTTATTCATGCAATCAGTTATCTCTAATCAGCCAATCATGTTGCAGTAGTGTAATGCACAAAATCCTGCAGATACATGTCGGGAGCTTCAGTAAATGTTCACATCAAACATCAGAGACTCGGTGACTTTGACCGTGGCAGGATTGTTGGTGCCACACGGGGTGGTTTGAGTGTTTCTGAAACTGCTGACCTCCGGGGATTTTCACACACAACAGTCTCTAGAGTCTTTACTCGGAATGGTGTGAAAAACTAAAAACATCCAGTGAGCATCGGTTCTATGGACGGAAACGTCTTGTTGATGAGAGAGGTCAGAGGAGAATGGCCGGACTGGTTGGAGCTGACAGAAAAGCTATGGTAACTCAAGATACCCACTCTTCACAACTGTGGTGAGCAGAGAGGAATCTCAGGATGCACAACAGGTCAAACCTTGAGGCCGATGGGCAACAACTGCAGAACACCACGTTGTTTTTCACTCCTGTCAGCCAGCAACAGAAATCTGAGGCTGCAATGGGCACAGGCTCACCAAACCTGGACAGCTGAAGACTGGAAAATTGTAGCCTGGTCAGATGAATCTGGATTTCTGCTGAGGCACGGGATGGTACAATCAGTTTGGTGTCAGCAGCATGAATCCATGGACCCAACCTGCCTTGTGTCAACAGTCCAGTCTGGTGGTGGTGGTGTAATGGTGTGGGGAATGTTTTCTTTGCACACTTTGGGCCCCAAAATATCAATTAATCATTGATTGAATGCCACAGCCTGAGTATTGAGTATCTGAGTATTGTTACTGACCATGTGCTTCCCTTTTATGGCCAAAAGCAATTTACCATCTTGTAATGGCTACTTCCAGCATGATAATGCACCATGTCACAAAGCAAAAGTCGTCTCAAACCGGTTTCATGAACATGACAGTGAGTTCAGTTTACTACAGTGGCCTCCCCAGTCACCAGATCTGACTCCAGTAGAACTCCTCTAGGATGTGGTAGAACGAAGGATTGGCAGCATAAATGTGCAGCTGACAAGTCTGCAGATATTATGGTATGTAATTACGTCGACATGGACCAAAATCACAAAGGAACGTTTCCAACATCACGTGGTATAATCGCCACGAAGAACTGAGGCTGTTTTGAGAGAAAAGGGAGGCCCTACCCAGTACTAGTATGGCGTTCCTAATAGTGCTTGGTGGGTGTATAAACAACTGGACTTAAATTACACACAAATTAAGGACTTTATCTTATCTCATCTAATCATCTGGAATTACTGTATTGTTTTTAAAATCCCAACATTGACGGTACATAAGTAAAAGTTGTAGTGTGATTTAGAGAAATTGTATTTTGCACGGGCCCCTTCAACAGATTATCAGCTTGGGATTCCTCAGAGATGGTGTGTAAGGGTTCAGATACATTGTAATACGTAGCCGATGGGACATCATGTTAATAGCCAAGATTGTGTGGCAGGCTCACTGATGTTGTAAATGGTTTTTACAAATTCCAGGTAAAAAAAAAAAGAACCCAAAGGCCGTCTTTGTACCCTGATACTGCACAGCTTTTGTAATATTATCTTTTCTTCATTATCGGGTCAGTTCAGGAAAATGCAGGCCTATTTCTCACTGCTGTTAAACCACGAAAGGGTCAATTGTGATTTTACCTGATATAAAGTAAAGATGATGCGAATGCATTTACACCTGAGAGACTGCAGCTTCCTTGCGCTGTAAGGAATTCAGGCGTGCCAGTTCACTCTTTGTTCTTGCTCTCTGCCACGAGGGGGCGAGAAAAGTCAGGACGTTACTTCGCTCCCATTTTTCCAGGTGTCGAATGTGTCTGACAGCCCGGAGCTGGGAGACGAGATCTCCTCCGCCACTGGACAGTTTGGAAAACCACCCAATCAGAGGGGGGGGGAGCTACGTTTGAATTTGTCCAGTTCTGATAAAAAAAAAAAAAAAATCTCTCGGCTGAGCTGTGTTTTGATGTTGTACTTGTACGCCCCCCCCCCCCTCGTAGCCACAGTTTATGGCCACCGGCCGCTCCTCCGGGACTCAGCTGGCCGCAAAGTAAAGTAGGCCAGGGGCTCCGACTGGGTTTGAAATTTCAGTGCTTTACGTGTCGCGTTTAAAATGGACATCGAGGTATTCTCCCCCTGACCGATGGGGACGAGCCCGGACCTGCCTGCACAGGGTCGAACACACTGAGGCCAGGGCAGCTTCACTGCCGGTCGGCCCCGGAGAACGAAGCAGTTGGTTGTGCTGTGTAGCAGAGATACATTGATTAAAAGAATACAAATAAAAGACAATGATAAATGAAACAAATTGGTTTCTGGTCTCATTCTAATTTTCCCAAAGAGTCCAGAACAAGTGATCTTTTATATGCTGTATATATTTTGCTAAAAGAGGTGTTGTTGTGTTTTTTGTTTTTTTGTTTGTTTTGTTTTTTTTTTCAAAATTTCAACCTGTGTCTTTTCAGCCCTCCGCTGATGGGCGGTGAAGTGGGTGGGATTAGTCAAATCGCGACGAAGCTATAAAGGCTTAGGCCCGCCCATCGTCAACTGCAGACTTTCGAGCTGTAGTCGAGGATGCTGATCCCCCGCACCGGACATGACCGCGCACAGGGCAACAGGAGAGGTTTTACGCACGAGTCCCTCTCGCGATCCTAGGCATCCGGCAAACTTGCGGTAGAGAAGCGAACCTGTTCTCATGGTGGGCGCCTCATCTGCCCGTCGAGGAGAGCGCGGTGAAGTGCTGGCCGATTGAATGTCACCTCCGATCACCATGGATTACGGAAGGACCATGGCCCCTCCGGTGCCCCCGCACAATCCCCAACCCGCCCGGCCGGGGCAGGCGCAGGAGCGGCTGCTGAAGTGCGTCCTGCTCGGCGACGGAGCGGTGGGAAAAACCAGTCTGGTGGTCAGCTACACAACCAACGGCTACCCAACCAAATACGTCCCTACTGCATTTGATGACTTCTCGGGTAAGCAGTGTCAAGCTACTGCTACTTTTTAATTTTCATTATCATTTCTGTGGACATATGCACAAATAGTCAAACAGAAGAATAGCCTATAACAGCATATGCAAGCAATGTCACCCCTCCTTTTTCCTAGATCAGGGGTTCTCAGACAGAAACTGTACATTCTGCTGAATGAAACCTACATGACATTTTGTCCACTTCAGGGGTAAATCAATTTGTTGCTACCTGCCCAAATGTCTATCACTGAGTTCTTCTTCAACTTCACGTTTTGAGTGCACCAGCCCCCCCCATTCTTCCATTCCCTCCTATTATTCCACTGTTATGATGGATGTGTTTGTGTTTCCTATTATCTGTCTTACATCAGTTTGAACGTACATGAGCTATCCTCCCTGGATGCAGCCAGGTTTCCATTTGGCACGGTTCCACTTTCCAAACTGTCTCACTAGTCCCAGCAGGCTTTGTTTAATGAAAATAAGAGGAGGGAACAAAATCCTTCAAACGAGGCACATCAGTGATGGCATGAAAAATACACCTGTGACCTGCTGATCACCTTTTAAGGCTTCATGCGCACATCTTCAGACGGTCCCTCTTTAGCTTTTCTTCTTCTAAAAAAAAAAAAAAAAACTTTGTAAACTTTGAAATGTCCAATCTGCATGACTGTCAGCTATTATTGACTCTGCAGGATGCAAGAGTATAAGATATGATGGTATTGATATATGAAAAAACACACATTAACAGATATTTACGCTTATTTAGAATATTTAATCTTAGTTAATTCTCTGACATTACACTGATTAGTTGCAAAACAAACCACTTGGCCAACACAAATCCCATAAAACACTCACTGGGAAACACACCGCCCTCAGACCAACGCTGGCTCAGCCCTCCCATACAGAACAGTCTCTGGTTCAGGGGTTTTGGATTGCACAACTCTGCCTATTGTTGTCAGCCTTGACCCACGAGCCCTCTCCTCTATACTGGGATGGGCACATCTGTTGCCGCGGCTCTGAGGCAGAGATTGTCTTTCGCCCCAGCCTGACAGAGAGCAATTGTGCAGTTGGGGCCCTTCATGGTGATGTCATTTCTTGGTGCCCGGGATCAGAGCGTCCTCTTGAGAGCTGACTTCTGAGCAGTTACGCAATGCCACAGGTGGCGGAGACGTAGAGGAGCGGGAGGCTGGGAGAGGGCACGATAAGAGGGGGTTTTGGTCCAGAAAATCAAAGGACTATCATATGTCAGGGATTAGGAAATGATTACACAGTGGCAGCTCTCTCTCACTTTCCTTTCTTTCTCTCCTCCCGCCCTTTCTCCTTGCTCTTGTTAAAGCACCGTGCCATGATGCCTTACCTACTACAAGAAAAGTTCCATCAGACTCTTTTGATCAGGCGGTATGACCGACCACTCCAGGCGTATTGTAAATGTTTCCAGGTGCCTGCTGCTCAGCATTGTGCTCGCTCTTATGAAAAGAATAAACGGCCCTATAATGTCATTTGTTGTAAGATGACTCATCCACTTTTCCAATCTGGAAGTGAGGCCGATCAGAAGAGAGTCACTGAGCAAACAAAATCTGCTTTGTTTTTACCCCCTCTGTTATTTAGCCTTGAAATGGCCTCTGTCAAATCACAACAGAGAACAAAGCTCGCCGAGTGGTCCGAGCGTCAGTAAAGCTTTACGGTCTCAACAGTAACTGGCAGAGTGGGTGGGCGAGACAGAGCAGGCCGTCTGTGAGCTGCAAGAGCAGAGCAGGGGGTCTTTGTGTTTTCAACTGGCAGGCTTTTGTTTATTCCAGAGAATTTTCTTGTGGGTAGTTGTGTGTATGTTAACTACTGAAGTGTCAGTGTTACACAGGCTTAAAGTAATATTTTCTCTGTCTGTCTCCTTCTGTGTGGACAGCTGTGGTTCAGGTGGACGGAAACCCGGTTAGACTACAGTTGTGTGACACTGCAGGACAGGTGAGTTTTGTTTGTAAGCACAGGCACACACACACACACACACACGCACACACATGCACACACAAACAAATATGGCATTACCTTTTGGCCCCCTATATGGATCACAATGTATGCCTCACATATGTTTCAACCTTTGCTCCACATAAATGTCACATTTTATGAATGGCGTTGTCAGTCTGTCAGTCCACAACTTTGGTTCAGAATGAAATATCTCAACAACTGTTAGATTGCCATGAAATTGTGTACAGACATTGCGCAGTTGGTCCCCGGAGGATGAATCCTAGTTACTTTGGTGATCCCCTGACGTTTCCTCTAGCGCCATCATCGGGTCAACATTTTTTCAAATACCTTTGCTAACGATCAAATACCTGGAAAACTGGAAACTGGAAACTGGAAAAGCATCAGCTGTACTTTGTGTTTAGTGCTAATTAGCAAATGTTAGCATGCTAACCTATAAGTTAGCCTTGTGGTTATGAGTATGTTAGCATGTTGATGTTAGCATTTAGCTCAAAGCACCACTGTGCAGACTCAGAGTCACTAGCATGGCTGTTGCTTGTTACAATGCGATGTATGAATCTTTTAGCCATTCATCGAGGATAAATGCCAAACATTTGCCGCTTCCAGCCTCTCACATGTGAGGACATTGTGCTTTTCTGTGTTTTAAATGTGGGGCTTTTGGTCTGATACAACAAGCCATTTGAGCATGACACTTTGAGTCCTCAGACTTTTTCAGGGTCATTTTCACTGTTTTTGGACATTTAATAGATTAAACAAATAATTTGATTAATTTGAAAAACAAAATCAAAGGTGAATCAATTGTGAAAATACTCATTAGTTGCAGCTATGCTGTCTTTGTGTTCCGCCAGTGTTGCCTTTGCTTTCCACTCTTACTTTGGAGCTCAGGTAGCTCACCAGTGTAGAAATAGCAGAATTCCTGGGCTCTGCTGTCAGTCTTCATCTGGAGTAGAAATAACCCTTTCTAAAACAGGTATATCTTATGGTGGAGGCTAGACTGGAGGTGATATACAAAAAATGAAAACAACTTATTTTTGTCTGTCTCCACTGTTAAGGATGCAGCGGTACGAAAAACTTGCCAGGCAAAAGTTATTAACTCATATTAAGTTGGTAGGGCAATCATGAAAGGAACAGCTTGTGGAACTTTTAATTTCTCTGGGGCATGGTTGGTGGTTTGATAATTCAGCTCAATAGAACCCTGCCCTGGGAGCAGCATATTTGACATTCACAAATGCTGTGAACGCACTTGCCGGTTCAACGCAGAATCAAAGACAATTTGGCACTAAAGTGGAACGAGGCATTTGAACAAGCCCCTAATACATGTAACACCTCACAGCATGTTGCGAGCTGCACACAGTGACAAGCTTAGGCAAATATGGGCAGATAAAAGTCAGTAAACACTTACTGTACTTACACAATTTCATAAGAGGGGAGCTTGTGCCAGAAATGAGTCGGGATGTGCCGAAAAAAAGAGATGACAGAGGAAGAAAGGGGCAAAGGGAGAGTTAGAGAGTGAGCCAAGACAGAGAGACAGAGAAGGTCTGGAGAAAGATGATAACAGCTGCTGCCAAAGCTGTTAAACAAAGTTGCTCCTTACTCACAGATGTTGATATGTCTGTATATTCTGCAGATGGACCTACGTCATCCGATCAGGAAGCAAAGCCAAAGATTGTGTGGGAAACTCACAAGTTGATAAGTGTCCACTGAATTTACTGAGCTTCAAGTCCACATGTTATGTTTGATTTACCGATTGTTTCCGCAGATTTGAGTCGCTTTTTCAATCAAAAGGTGCTGGCACAGAGCATTGTACAGGCAAAGAGGGATTAGGAGATGTGTGCTGGAAAGAAGAAAGTTGAGAGAAAGAAGGAGAGGTTTGCGTCAAGTTACACATAGTGTGTATTCAAGGATATGGGAGGCCCTTGTTAGTCAAAGCTATGTGGCTCCCAAGTGTTAATTTAAGAGATTTACTGTAGATGATATAAAGGTGTGGGCGGGGCTCACACGTATACTGTGTATTAGCACAATATAAACACTATTTAGACAGATTGTCATTGAACGACTATTGGCACAATCCCCTGCCCTGTGATGTTATGGTGCTTGAGTGTGTTGATCAGTGAAGTGATTACTGAAAGTGCATTTGCACGTGGTCCGTCAGGGTGAGAAGTCAAGGGAAATAGTTCATCACAAAGTAAAGATTTAGAGCAAGGCCAAATGGAAAATCTTAAGACTTGTTTGATTTAAATCATGTACATCGCCACATTGCTAACTATCTGTTTCTCTCTCCATCAGGATGAGTTTGACAAACTCCGGCACTTCTGCTACAGTCGGACTGACGCCTTGCTGCTCTGCTTCAGCGTGGTCAGCCCCGCTTCCTTTCAAAACGTCTGGGAGAAGTGGGTCCCCGAAATTCGACGCCGCTGCCCTCTCACGCCCATCCTCCTCGTAGGTACACAGTGCGACCTGCGGCAGGACGTCAAGGTGCTGATCGAGCTGGCAAGGCGGAGGGAGAGGCCGGTGCTGGAGGAAGACGCCAGAACGCTGGCGGAAAAAATTGGGGCGGTGACGTATGTTGAGTGCTCGGCGCTGACACAAAAGAATCTGAAGGAGGTGTTTGATGCGGCCATTGCTGTGGGGCTGCGGCACTCTGACAGGAGAGCGCGACGGGAAAGGAAGGTCCGCAGCACAGCTGATAAGATGAAGATGCTCTCCAAGTCCTGGTGGAAGAAGTATGTGTGCGTCCAGTAGGGAGGGAGGAAATGATTTTCCCGTGACTGATATAAAACTGGAACTGCTGATTTGTCTGGAGGACTTGACTTGGATTTAAGGACTTCTATTTTTACATTCACCTGGACGAACCCGGATGTGCTGGCCAGAATGACTTTAATTCAGAGGAGGAGCAGTTCTATAGAGGCAGAGTGTGCCTGCCTGAGTTGTCGAGTGGTTGCGGGTTTAGCATGGTTTCATTTTGACCATAAAATATCCTTTGTTGATGCCTAAAAGACAGAGAGCATAAGGCTGAAACCACTGTCTGCTGCTCAGAGCCAGACTGAACTCTTTAAATATGACTGACCAGCATTCAACCAAAAATTATGGAGCTAATAAAATTTTATGACACATGGACTGCATATCATAATGGACTTGTCCAAAGCAAATGTGAGCTGACTTGGAGGGGAGGTGTTCAGGCAGCGATGTCTGTACTAAAAGTATACTCCTACTTTTTGTCTGATTTGATACCCTTCTTTAACAAAGTATATTATTTTTTGTATTCTACACTGTAATTCACCCCCCGACACTTCTGATAGATAGTTTAAACCCCCAGTTAGAGATGCAATAGTTCTACTGTTGAAAATCAAAGCCAATCCTGCACCTTTTGTTTCCCAAACCACAAGTGTCTATAACTTCAATGGCAACTTGTTAAGAGTCAGATCAGATAAAATTCATTTTAACTCATTCTCTTTTGGATTACAATCAAATGTACATGAGTATAAATTCATATGAAATCGATGAGATCTTGAGGATGTGTACGGCTGGTTTGAACGGTGTATGTTGTTCATGAACTGTCGCATTAGTCTGGCCATTCACTTCTGTTTAACTAAAAACTAGTGTGGGGATTTCTCTACATCAGCTTGTATCCGTGCCACATTTCAAAGTGTTGATAAAGCTGTCGCACTGTTAGTCGACCACACAGTTAGAGGTCTGTAAGCTCCTCACCAATAGGTGAGTATAGGTTGGTTGGTGTTTAACCTATACTGGATAACACATGTATGCTGTAGGTTTTGGAAGGTTTAGAAGTTTCCATTGTTCACTTTGACTGAAAAGCTTTGCCTGAAATGTTAAAGCCAGTTTGTTAGTTTTCAGAACTTTTTGTTAGTTACAAGGTTGCAGCAATACGTTGGGTAGTGCCACTGTACATTGCACTTATTACACAGAGTCCAAACACATTACTGACGTCTTGCCATGCAATGGCCTTTGGACCAGTTGTGTGGAAACTTTAGAGTTAGACACAGAGCAGGTAAATGCATCTTTGGTGGATGATCACAGGGTCTTTTATTGTCATTGTAGTCAGGGCCTTAAATGGATAATTATCCGTCTTTGTTGGTCAGCGTACCGGAGCTCTCTCCTCTTTTAAAATTACACAGTAAATGAGGTGAAATCACCAAAGAGACTGCTCCTATGTTTGCTTCTTATTTTTCAGAAGCCTTTCATTCAGCTCTGTCTATTTATCTGTTCCTTCTGGGCCAATAACTGATCGACAGCAATACAGAGCAGATGTATGAAACATGATATGTCATTATGTATGTTACATAGTAATCATTAATGATGTTTGTAATGTCATCAGGATAAATGTGTGTGTACATATATAAGTGACTCAGTCATTGGCTGTGCTGTCCAACTCTAAATGATACTCAACAGTATGAGTGTTTCAGTGGGTGTCTGATTCTGGCATGAGAGCAGTTTGTTGAGCTGTATGAGCGGAAAAAAAATAAAATGTGAAATATTTAACCTGTTTCCACTGTTGATGCTTCATTGGAGATGTTATCTTGACTGTCACACTTTAGAGGATATGATATAACCATAAGAGTGGAGGGGGGGAGCTTATTCGTACTTAGTCTCTAAGGTCAAAGGTTATTAACGTATGAATAGGTGTTTTGACAGATCTCATATGTTTTTTTATGTCCTTCAGTAAGAAATTTGCTATACAGAAAATTCCCCATTAAAAAAAAAAAAAAAAAAAAAGGAGGGAACTGGTCTAACCAAAATGTAGGTTAACAGGCTATTGCCAGAAGCGTTCCTGCAGCCTTTCAAAACTTTTAACATGCTTTTAGTAGATAAACACAATGAACTTTGTGAATAAAATTACACTAGAAGTAGACTGAGGGTGATGTTTAATCTAGAGGCTTACCTACTTTCTACGCGTATCGAAACAACACATGGGCTTTGTCCAAAAATCATTCACTATTTATTTTATTTTAGTTTGACATTATGGAGAGGACATTAAATCACACTCAAGTACACAAAAGTCAATAATAGCCTTGGCCAAGACTTTTTTTCCATTGTGGTCCTTGTTAAACAAAACAATATTCACTATATAGGTCGCTGTAGAGCATGCACACTATTTTTGTTGTCTGAATGCCTAATAAGAATTATGATGCACTATATAGTTTACTCCAATTATTCCATAATGAGGCGTAACAACTAGTATTATACAATTGATGACCACAAACCATGACTAACTACCATCCTGCATTGCTAAGACAGAAAAAATCTAAATATACAGTAGTGACCTGAGTAGTTTTTAAATTTTGCCATGTGATTCACTATATTGTCCCCTAAATATTGAGTTCCCCAAATTTCAGCCAGTCTCTAAAATTAACTAACAACTACGTTTTAAAAAGTTACGAAAGAGTTAAATGAGACTTCAGAGATTTAGCCACAGAGGTTTTGTTGGCACCAAGACTTCTAACTATGCAGGATCAGATGATTATAATTGCCTGAAATAGGCTTTTTCTCCTATTCATAGCTATGTGTCTACACCACAGAATACAACAATGGGCAGAGAATGACAGTTAGCTAGGTATCTTGTACTTGTTTAGAAGCGCTAATGATAGGGTAGACGGCTAAAAGAGAGTTTGTGTCGTGTGGCAGACTTCAGATGAGTATGTTGACCAGCCTCAGAGTGGCTGAAACTAAGGTAGGAGTGGTGCCAAGTGGTCTAATTATGATAGTCAGCGTGGCTCCACTTTCCACCAATATTTTAGCAGGAAACTCCATTGTTGTGTCTTAGGCAGCCATCTTTTGAAATGTCCTCAGATTTAGCATTGTGGCTTGTGTGTTTGACTGCAATAGCTACATGTCTGCTGTAGTACAGGTTATTGTCTGTATTAGGAATTTGGAGCTGTCAGTCATGAAACTAGCAGACAGGAAACATATCTGGAGTGAGGTCTACACATCTCTCAAATTTCACAGTGAAATTGTTTGACTGTATGTCCATGTGCAAGTGCCTCTCCGCTAATTTAGATTGCTCTGCTTAATCCAAATACCAAACCTGTCCCTGAGGTAGAAAAGTGAATAAATATTCTAGTGTGTAAACAGGAGAGCTCAGTGTTAAGCAAACATATATGGGAGTATTTGTGTAACCATATGTAAACGTAAAACACGCCAATGAGCAAACATCATCAAACCCTTGAAGACTATGGCATCATTCAGTGGTAATCTAACTGTATGCACTGGAGCCATTTCTTGGTCACAGGTTCACGGAAGCGACCTCAACATTTAAATGACCTTTGTGGCTCGATCAGAGGGCGTCCACTGTGGCAGAAATTGGGCAATAGAGTGGAATTTGTGCTTAGTTTAAAGGGGATAACTGCAACTGCTGATGTGAACAGGGCCATAGCCAGGATTGTAGAAATACTGAGGTCATGAGTCCAAATTCCTAAGGCACAACCCCCACCTAAGAAGGTTTTTGATTAGTGTCCATCCATACTTTATTCATTCAACTCTGTTTTCTGTAAGTTGTATCTCTCAATATTGTGTAAATATTTTTCCAAAGCATTCTTTACACAGACTGGTATTGTAGTGGACAATGCTAATGTTTTTGGATAAAAGAGCCTTAAAAGAGTAGTTCAACATTTTGGGAAATACACTTATTTGCTGTTTTGCCAAGAACTAGATGAGAAAATCAATACCACTGTCATATCTGTCGGTTCAACGTGAAGCTACAACCAGCAACTAATAAACTTAGCATAGCATAAAGCCTGTAAACTGGGTGAAATAGTTAGCCTGTCTCTGCCCAGCACATAATCCAGTGTAAAACAACACATTGTCATTTTCGCAGTTTTTGTATGGATTACACAAACAAACAAATTATAACACGTTAATTAGTGAGTATTAGAGGTGCTGGTACGCACCTTTCTCTACCTTCAGAGAGAGAGAGAGCCAGATAGCTGTTTCTCCCATTTCCAGTTTTTATGCGAAGCTAAGCTAACAGGCTACTAGCTCAGCTTCATACTGAATGGACAACTATGTGAGTGGCATCGATCTTCTTATCTACCTTGTTAAGAAAGCAAATAAACTGTCTTTCCTAAAATGCCGAACTAAGAAAAATATCAGAATAAGCCTAAAATAAAACCAGCATGTTTAATATGTGTGTTATCGTAGAATGTAAACGCCTCTTCATATCATCCAACTCCCCAGATTCCCAGAAATATTAAAAAAGTGTTACTGATAGCTAAATCCCTGGAGGGAATCATTTGTGGATATCCCTTTTAAATTAATGATGGGTGAGATAATGGTGTGAAATACGTGGCCTAGTCAACTGTAGCCTGCTTCAGCTGTTAAAACTGAAATGGTCATTGAACTTTTCAGTCCTGTAAACCCACTTCCTTACATAACTTCTGCGAATCATTTAGGTAACAACTGAACTCTGACTCCACATGAAAGAGCACCCCCCTAATCAGTTTTGATGTCTTAAAGTTGGTGAAGGATTTCTCTGGCACCCCTCGGATAATTGCCAGCATAATGACTGGAGCTCAGCCCACGGGGCGGGATTACTGAGGAACATAAACCATGTTGATCGGGTCTATGGGGTGCGAAGGGATCTAACCAGTAGACTGTGGTTCACTTTGTACATTGTCTTTAGGATTAACTGTTGCCCAAGCTTTTTGTAATGCGATGCAATATGTCTGGGGCCCTGATTAAAAGACACCCACACATAGGTTTAACCAGTAATTGAGTACAGTTCATTATTCTTGACAGAAATCTGCTTTCAAAGAATGTTTAAGTCCTCTCTCTTATAACCCTCCTTTTACAGGAGTTGTTCACATCTTCTCATATGTTTACAGGACTTTATGACAATGATTATGACACACAGGTTTACTGAGAGGTGAGAATGGTGTAAAGGGTTCAGTGTGCGTCAAATGAACCAGGTTGTGTAACGTGGTCTAAAATATCATCCTAAGGGTATTTGGGCATCAGTCTAGGTCGAATTGAATTGTACTCTTGAGTATGATCTTGTTGCTTTTTCTTCATGCTCTTTGTAGGCAAAGTGTCAGTGCAGATCAGTTAACAACATTGCACTTTGTGTTTACAGCCTTTAAATTATATGAACTGTAGTTCCGAAAATTACAGCATGATTATCCCCCAAATAAAAGTAAGACAAGACAGGTAAGACAGTTGTCTCGATTGTGTCTGAGGGCAGCCCACAGAGTCATACCTTGAAAACCCCTGTTTTTATGAACAGACAGCAGTCAGATAGACACATGCCATACACTGTATCAGTCACTGCTGCTGCAAACCTTTGCTGTTCAGATATTCAAGTGCACCAGATAAGTGGTGAAGTGCAAGTTGTATAGGGTTTTGAAGTCAGTTATCACTCAGACACATGAACACACATGATATTTTTCTGACCACTGTGCAGAATTGGAAACGTGGAGATCAGCCAAAAAGCAACCTGCCCAGTAAGCTGGATGGAGAGTACTCTGTGGTGGTACCTGTGGCTATGCGAAGTTGTTGCATGGTTCCCTGTTCTGACATGTATTTCCAAATCTGTCAGATAAACTACATCTTGCTCCAGTGAGTACTATCCCTGGAGGACCCCCCCCCCATTTACAAAAGATACTGTTGCTGGATTTACTCACAGCTGTGTAATACATTTAAGACATTGGTGGATTTTTATTTCTTTTTTTAACCTCTGTGTGTTGACCTACAAATCAACAATGATGTAAAAAAAACAAGGAAATAATGTTTTGATTTAAAGCTGCACAAATAAATATTTTATTATAACAATGGCTCAAATGAATGCATGTAATGTGAAAGGGATCTCTTGTAGTAGCAAACCCCCCAAAGAATTATCACCGGACTCTGCAGTTGGCCTCAGCCCTAGAGAGGGCTTGAGGGTCTTCAAGGTCATTGTTTTGGTTTTTATGGCTCACAACTTTACCGTTTTAGTTCATTCGCTACTCTCACCACTGCTTTCATGCAGCTGGTGAACATAGTAGAGCTGGTGAGCCAGATATTTCCCTCAAGAATTGGTAGAGACCAAATCCAGAGCTAAAAAGAGAATGAACACTGGGTTTACATTCACCAGGTGTCCAGAAACACGTAGAGTACATTATGAAAAACTAGGTATCTGCGGTACAGAAGACAGTGGCCAAAAGGTCATTTCCATGTCATGTTTCCCACTCTCCTGACACTTCTTGCAATCATCTGCACTGCATTTACCAGTTGTTGGTAACACAGAAATTCTGTATTATTATGCAAAGTAAAAGGCACAGCAAAAATATAGGTCAAACAGTCATTAATAAGAAGTGAATAGAGTTTGTTAGAAAACTATAACTATCTATACAGTGAACAGAGATTACTGAAGAGAGATTAGGTCTGGTTTTATCCCAAAAAGACAGTATTTGCTGTGATGCTTTTGTCAGTGCTGATTTATGAATAAAAATATTTAATCTGACATCTTGCTTCATTTCTGAAAACCAAAGCCACCAACCTGCTGTTGGCTAACACAGTGGTTGTGGGAGTGGCCTGTCTGGCAGGCTACAGTATGGCATTGCTAGTAGGATTATGTTTTAATAAGCTTATGTAAACACCCCCCACAGTGCTGTCTCATTATGGGAAGCTAATTGAGTTGCTCTGTCCTGGGGTCAGCAGGGCCTCTTTGAACAGTTCAGTGTTTTGCTATAAAGAGGCCCATCTCTGCCTCCAGAACATCTGTCCTGTGGTCTGTGGAGCATGTGTCTTTCCTTCAGACGAACCGTTTGGACGTGCACATCTTTGCATCACTTGCACATGTACATTATATTTTTGTATACACAGTTGCTTCAACTGTTGCCTTGAGGTAGAAATGACTGTAAAAGTAACTATAAACTGCAATACCTTTCTGTTTAAGCAACTTCTTTGTAAAAGAAATTCACCCATTTATAGGCCTGCCATACTGTTGTCCTTTGTCCTTTTCCCCCTACTCCTCTTAGTTTCCTTGAACCACTTATGTTTTTGTTGGTCTTTATGTTTTTATGCTTAATTTTCATTCTTATTTTTAGCCATTCAACCTGCATGGCATTCCACACTAAAATATCTCAGTAACAACTGGGTTGGACTGTCATTAATGCTCTCAGATAATGAATCCTACTGACCTAGGTGATTGCCTGATTTTTCTTCTTGTGTAGCCTTGGGGCTAACATTTTAGGCTTTTAGTGAAACGTCTAGAAAACTGAAGAACGGATTGCAACAAAATTTGATACTAATATTCATAGAGGACCAATCCTACTGACTTTGGCTTGCCTGTGACCTTTTCATGTAGCAAAACCTGTTCATCACAGTTTTCACTTATTTAGTCAAATTACTCAACATCTATTAAATAGACTGGCACAAAAGTTTGTACAGACATTCATGATCCCAAGTGGATAAATTTTGGTGATCCCCTGATTGTTCATCCAGAATTGCCACAAAGATGAATTTTGTTGTTTTCATGTCCACCTCAGGGTGAATTGTAATAATTTTGGTGGTCCGCTGAATTTTCATCATCATCATCAGGTCAAAAATTGTTTTTATCCAGTACATTCACATTTACATTTATTCATTTGTTCGAAGTGAGGTACAAATGAGTTACAATCCAAGCCTCAGTAGATCAAAGAGAAGTCTTTGAAAAAAAAGTGCCTCTACAATGACACCACTTGACCAGTACTTTGGTTTATAACCAAATGCTTGCAAAACTAAAGACACTCTCAACAGCCTTGCTGTACTTTTAGTTCATTGCTAATTAACCAGTGTTATCACAGTAGCATGCCAGACTAAGATGATGAACATGTCACATAATTATTATAACTGCTAAAATTAAGCATTTTAGTATTGTCATTGTGACCACGTTGGCATGACGTCATTAGCACTTAGCTCAAATCATTGGTCTGCATAGATAAAGCCTCACATGGCTTACAAGGCTATAGACTCCTTGTTTTGCTTAAGTTGTAACACTGGCTGCAATGAAAAGCTTTTATATTTTTGTTTAGCCTTTTTTGTCATTTTTTTTCTTTGCGAATGTTGTTATGTATAAAATAAAATCAGTATTTTGGAAAGTAAAACTTAATGATGAATGTAATCCAAGTTACCACATACTACCAGCGTTCTGAAGAGTTCTTCTTGTCCTGGCTCATACATAATACTGTTTGTTCTCCTGGACTTCTGTGATAAGTTCATCAGCATTAGTCAGTATTACAGAAGTAAGCTTCAGTCCCCATCTTTCACACAGCTTATAATTTGGCGGGCTGATTTTTAGTGTGGTTTGCATTCAAAAGAACTGCTCTGAGATCAGACTTAAAAAATATTGGTCTTGTTTCCAATGGGTTTGTGTTTTTATCCAGAAAGCTTCCAAGTATCTATCTTTGAAGTGATTCCACTAGTTGTGAACGTAGAGCATTACACAAACTTGCCATTGCCAGCGATTCATGCAGTCTGTTGCTTCATGCACAAATACAAACACACACATACCTGCATGTGTGCGTTTGTCATATGTGACCTCTACAATATATTGTTTTTTTAAAGAGGTAAACACGGAAGAAGGTTGTGACATTTCTCTCTATTTATGGTTTGGCCCACCGCTCAAAAGATAATTAACCTGTGTCAGGCGGAATGAGATGACAGAAGCGGCTCCATATCTGTTCCTTATCTGTACCTCTGCTACACAATAGAAACTCCTGTCCATCGAGGATTGCTGTTAATAATTGGTTTGAGTTATGTTATGAATTTCACATGCTGTTTCTAAGGCTCAGCTGTAAATATTTTGGATTTATAATCTCCGGAGGTCGGACACTAACCAGATGCTGTGTGCGTCTTGATAAGGAGAGCATCTGCTGTTTGCAGAACATCTCAAGTTTCTTGCGCTTTCCTTGGTTTCGCTGTTTAGTGCCAAGTTTTATCAGGGGCACAAAAAGTAGTCTCTCTCTGACTCTAGAAAAATGATATTTCTGATGAAACTGGAGCACAGGAGAAGAGACTGTAGGGTCTAATTCAGTAAGGTTGTGCTTTCCAGGTGGAATCACCTTTTTTAAAGTTTTTTTTCCCCCTCTTTCCTCAGCAGATCATATTCTCTGGTTTGAATCCAACTGTACATCTGATGTCACCAACAGACACTGGGATTGGATCACAGCTGCAGCCCACTTGGCTGATGTTATCTGATTGGCCTCCAGAGACATACATTGTTCTCTCTGTAGCAATGACTCATGGGCGCAGTGACCTCATTTACTCTGGGACATATGTGAATATTTTCTTCTCCTTTCTTCCTTGTCTCTCTCATTTGCTCATGTTTATATCTCTTTACCCTGTGCTCCCCCTTTCTTTCTGTTGCCTCTATCACCTGCTCTCTGTATCAGTTTATTTTGTTGGTGCTCCCTCATTCTCTGTTTGATTGCTGACAGACTGTGGTGCTTTGATCTCTCACATGGGACAGATAAGAGTTCAGGTTGTGTCTGGGTGTGTGTCTGTGTTCTCGTATCCATATTCACACACACACACATTAATGCCCTGTTTTCCCCTGGCCTTGATATATCGTGGTTTACTACTGTTTGGACTGCAAATCCAATAGCCTTCAGTTTGACTGATCTACACAGGACAAAGACACCTCAGATAACACCTGAGTGACTCATAGGTTTTAATATTGATCACACATCCTGACTGAGGGTTTCCAAACATATGTGCAGATCTGACATTATCTAAAAAGTGCAGTTTTATTCCTAAAGTAAACAAAAGCCAATGAAATCAGTCCACAGTTGATTATTTACCCACCCCTGTGACTCATTAAGTGGCCTGACCAGCTCAACAGGACTGATGGACCAAAGTGTTCCTTGTTGTGAAAGTAAAGGTAGATGACTTTGTTCCACACATGCAAGATTGACTGAACTAGTGGTCATATATTGTACAGAAAAAACGTTGAGACTGTCCTTCCAAGAAAAAAATGATAGCATTGGACGTTTCAATTGACAAAGCCATCTAGCGGCTGCAGGAATCAGACTCTTGTACATCAGGAGCAAAGGAGGAAATATTGCGACATTACAATAGAGCCACAAAGTCTGCAGTGGGAGAAGGTTGGGTGGATGGATGGGTTACCAAAGCGTCTGAATTTGACATGGGAGAAAGACTGCCAAGAGTGAGGAGGATAAATTTGACATTCTCTAGTGCAACCAACTTGTCAAATTTTTCACTTATCCCATATAATATCTCAACATCTGTTTGTTGAATTGGCACAAAACTTTATGCACATATCCATGGCAACCAGGCAATGTATCGTAATGACTTTGGTGATCACCTGACTTTTCATGTAGTGCCACCATAACGTTGACATTTGTAGTTTTGAGTGAAATATCTTGACAAACCATTGGATGGATAGCCATGAAATTTGGTACAGGCACCCCTGCCCCCCTCAGAGTGAACTGTAATAACTTCTGTGATCCTCTTTTTCATCTAGCACAATCAAAATTTCACTTTGTCCAATACTTTGGACAATGATAACAGTTTTGTTTTAACCATAACAATAATGGCCGTCTAACCTTGACGACATAATAATTAGAACCCAAACCATGATCTTTCCCTTGTCCTAACCAAGCAGTATTTGTGCGTAAACCTAACCAAACCTTAACCATAGCAGTGTCAGATCAAGAAACACTTGTATGTGTTGTGTTGTTTCTGGAGCAGAACTATGAATAACATATTTTGTTGTTTCATCTGGAGCACTTGTTGGAAATGTTTAAAGCTGAAAATGTATAGCTAGTGGAAACACTTATAAATATTATATATATATATATATAAAATGTTGCGGGTTTAATCGAATCATTTTTCCTTCCTCCAGGTTTCCTCACGTCCTCATTTCTTCATCTTGCAATGATGCATTGAAGATACACAGTTTACTTCATTTTGATACATTTTATTAACCGATCACTGCCAGAAGCTGGGAAGTGTTATATTGCCTCATCATTTGTTTCAAACTATTTGAAATGAATAAGTGGATCTGTGTATTAAATTGACTGTGCGTGTCTCCTTCTAAGTTCTTGGCATTTGATCAACACATATGCTCTCCTGCTCATACTGAGGAGTTGCATCTTGACGGGAAACAGAACGACTCATGGCCTGGGACTCTCTGTTCTCCTCTCTGCTCTAATGTACTTACTGATAGACACATGAAATCTGGAACTGGACCCACAGAGGCTTTAGCGCTGCAAGCCAAGACCAAGCCAGCTGTTGGCAGTTACAGGGCCAGTTATGTAAGTGTGTCCCTCTCTCCCTATGAGGCATGACTCCTCACCTCACGCCACGCTGTGCATAAAGCTCTTTATCAGTAACTGAGATAACACCTGCAGAAGTGCTCCACTTCCCTGTCCCTGTACAGTGGAGCAATTTTACAGCCCAATGGAAAACAACAAGATTAAACTTGTACTTTTGATGTACTTTTAGTTCTTCCCTGCTTTTTTCTTTTGCACAGTTTGTTGCAGGTTCTTTGATTTGTGGTCTTTAAACTCTCTCTCACCCTCTTTATCCGTCACACTCTTGGCAGTCTTTCTCTTGTCTTCTTTTGTTTCTTCCACACCCACATTCCCTCCCTTTCTCACCCCCCACTCTGCTCTCTTTCTAGAGTTGCCCTTTATCCCACTTCTGAATATCTGCATTCACTTTCCGAACCGAATACAAAAAACAATGACGTATTCTTCAGGCCCTGGCCAGTAGAGTGACCTTTATCTTCTCCCGTCTCTGCCCTCTCAGCCCCTTTCTTTCGTATCCTTTTTGTTTACTCTCCACCTTCCAAATTTCAGGGTTTTCTCACAAATGTGTTTTTTGTCCTATACTTCCTAGTCATCCTCCATCACCACCACCAAAACCAGTACCACACGCACATGCACACACTCCTGAATCTGCCAGACCTAGTAGACTTTTATTCGCGACAGTGAGCTCACACTGAGACTGTGTTTGTTCACTGAAGTCAAAAGCAGAGCTGCCCTCAATGATTGATTGCTCCGTAATCCCTCAGTAACAACACAACACAAACTAAATTCACTGTTATAGCATGTGCTGCGCTGCAGAGCAGGTAAGGAGCCCCCAGAGGCAGATCACACGATTGGCTGAAACAGCGCTTACCCTGACGATCATCACCTGAGGATATAAATGCTTCCATTTTTAGAGTTTAATTGCGGAAGCCATTACTGTGATTCACAAAGACACAGCGGCCCTAACTAGAGCTGAACTTCCCGTCGTGACCCTGCGACCTCAGCCCCCTGGAAGCTTTGAAACCTGAGAAAGCTGCCCCGACCTCTGACCTCCAGCCTCCCTCCTCCCACGGTAAGAGGAGCCCCCTCTTTCTCCCCCTTCGGACAGGATGTGACCTATGAGAGGAGCTCTGTAGGAGGGCCTTGACCTCAGACACTGTCCAGACTAAGTGTCTGGACCAACCTGATCTGAGAATGGCAGGCTGAATGCAAGACCTGACAACAAGATGTAACAGGTTCAGATAAGTGTCAAAAAAACAAGCAGTGTTTATTTCATGTTTTATCTTGTAGAGCTGAAACGATGAGTTGCAACTTTTTTTTGATAATTGATTAATTAGTTACGTAATTTTATGTCAAACAAAAATGCAAATGATTCTCTTGTACCAGCTTGTCTTTGTCAGTTCTGCTACGCAAAGTTCTGCAACACAAATTTAAATTCTTTTTTCCAATCTTTTTTTTTCTTTCATTTAGTTTTATCTTTTTAGTCCTTGAAAATATATTCAAATCAGACAACATAAGACATTTAAAGGTCAAAGCTTGTAACTTATAGATTTCTGAAACCTGCGTTGAGATGTTGCAAGTAGATGCTGCTTTATTTTAAAAGTCCTCCAACTTGAATGGCCATATAGGTCGTTTGTCCCCACCTTCTGATATGACCCACAGGGATGTTTCCTGAAATAGTGTCCCTATGGCAGCAGGCGTACAGGACTTTCATTGTCATGGTTACAATGAAAACCACGCAGCTAAGGTTGTGGAACGGTCATGGGTAAAAGAAACAATGACAACTATCAGTTTCACACGGGGAATGAACAGAGGTCTCCCGTGTCAAAGTTCTGTGTTTTCTGGACCCATCCAACCACCCCAACCTCTTTCTCCCAACACAGATTTTTTTGCTCTATATACCACGTCACCCAACTTCCGCCACTGTCAGCTGACTTCTGCTGTTAGAGGCTGCCTAACAGTAAAATGTAACCGTAAAAAACTGTTTGAGCAGAGACCTATTTTTACAGGAGGACAGTCTCCTGAAGGTCATGGAAACAATTTTTTAATGTCTTTTTAGGAAACTAAAAGTCTTAAGGATCAGACAAAACAAAGAAATTTGATGACACAATCATCGGCTACAGATTGTCACTGGAACGTTTTAGTATTTTCTGAAGTTTTGTTGACTAAATAATTAATCAATTAATCAAGAAAATAACTGGATGAGTCGATAATGATAATAATTAGTAGCTTTAGCCCTAGCATCTTTACTTCCATATACTAAATTCCTGCCGATCATTTTTCAAAGCACGCTTTTGTGTTAGATTTCATAACATGTTTTTCCTACTTTTCAGGCAACCTTTGGCAACCATTGATTCCCACATGTTACATGAAACTTTGTAATCTATCATTAAGAACATTGTGTCTCTTTTTATTTTGTTCAAAATGATGGTATCATGGCATATTTAAGAAGTCGAAAGTGACTGAAGGGAAATCTCTGCACTGTACAACCAGTCACTGATGATGTATCTTCTACAAGAGACAGGTATGATGTTAACTGTGATGAATTACTGTCATGATGTGGCATTTCTCCAGATCCTTCTTTTTTTTCCTAACAAACTTTTATCCTCTTTGTGTCTATAAAACCTTTTCTCACACCATCACATTATTGTTTTTCATTTTTTTTCAGTGTCCTCCTCCGCCCATTCATGCCCTTTTCCATCCTCCACTTGACATTATGAATGTATCCAGTCACTGCCAGTAAAGTTTAAAAGAGCAAACTGTCTTTGTGATTCTACTGTGCAATGTGAATCCACATCATCCATTTGCCTTTGTCTCTCTATTTAGCTAAGGCTTTTCTAAGACTGCACCACTGACAGTTAGTTTCATCCAAGCTTCTCTATTCAGTTCAGAAATGGGCTTTGATGCTTTTCATTGGGAAGTTTTGGTCCAATTCCTTTTCAGGTTGGGCTGTTGATTCTTTTCTTTGTTGGTCTGCAGAGTGTCAGCCAACAAAACATCAGGAAGAGCTGAGTTGTTAAGAACAGGGAGTGGGTTTGGACGTGTTGGGAACGGGGTCATGATGTCTGGTGTGTGTCAGCAGTAAAGCTGCTCTCACCACCACAAGCATGAGAACAAAGAACTGCTGCAGGATTTGCACTGATTCTAAGTACCTACAGTTTGATAAGACGATGTGTTGTTCTCGTAAATGAAAAATTACCGGTTGAGTGGTTTACTTTTGGTCTAGCATTTCTTATTATGAAATCCACAGATTGTGTACTGTAGTTCTCTGGCTTAGTTTGTGTGCAGAGTGCAGTTTGCATTTAGGCAGCTGTAGCTCCAGGATGAATTGGGGGCAGTTGTGGAGGGTAACTGATGACGCTTACTCCGGTATCATACTTAACAATTTTGAGGAACACGTACTTTACTTGGGTGTTTCAACAATTTCCTACTTCTACTGCACTACATTTCTGAGGGAAGAATTGTACTTTTTACTCCACTACATTTATCTGACAAATATAGTTACTAGTTACTTTGCAGATTAAGATTTCAACAACTTATAATGAGTATATTAGAAAAGGAAAACCTCCTGTGATGCATCGTAAACTTCATTTTATTTGTGTTCCTACATTGTTGCTGGTATTATTTTGTTTAAAGATTACTTCAACATTGTTTCCAATCTTTTGCAATTAGTCTGCAAGTGATGTTATGTGGTGACATTCTCCATTTTGTAAAAGCACAGATTGCATTTCATAATATTAATGCCCAGCCAGTTGCTGCAAGTAAAGCACACTGGGTTCTTCATGCCTGCAAATGTCTGCATGCCACAACATAAAACACAATGCACTGTGACGGTAAATTAAACATGTACCCAACAGTATTGTAACAGTTAAAATTAGCTTCATCTTGATGGGCTATACCAGTAAAATGCTGCTTAAATGTTAAAGGAATAGTCTTTCATTTTCGGAACTATGGTTACTCGCCTTTTTACTGAGAGTTAGATGAGGCGATTGGAGTCTCCACTTGCTAGCTCACTGAGATGACAAGACTTCATGATGTTACTGCGTCCAGTTAAGAAATAGTCTGTGCAAAAAAAACACAACATAAAACAACAAAAGATATAAACTTGTTTCTTTTACTCTTTGGTTTTTGTACAGAGCTAACTCTCGGCAAAAGAGTGAAAAAGGGAATTACCCAAAATGTCAATCTATTCCTGTAATATTGTCATATGCAAAAATGTAACACTGACCGGCATCATTCTGCTGCATGAGTTATTTTACTTTTGATACTTCAAGTACACTTTCCTGATACTGCTTAGTTCTTTTTACTTTAGAAATATTTGAATGAAAGACTTAAACGTGTATGTACTACTTTGTTACTTGTAATTACTCCTGGTTGATGAAGTGAGTAAGGAGTTCATTGTCTCAAGGTTGAACAGCACAAATGGCCGTTAATGGACAATGTGTGTGTGTGTGTGTGTGTGTGTGTTTGTGTGTTTGTGATCTCTCATATGGGACACTGAGCTGATGGGAGTGAACCACAGAGAGACAAGGAGGGAGGGAGGGAAGGACTGAATGAGATATAGAAGGTCTGGGAAAGAGGCGAGGGAGAGACAGAGCAGAGTAGACAGTGAGGGAGTGTGATGCGAGTAAAAATGAGAGGGTGAATGGAAAGCAGTGCCATTTTGCCCCTGCTGTGGGAAAAGAGTCATATGACAGCTTCAGCCAACAGCCAAATTCAAGGAGAAGCTGTTTTTAATGTTTTAAAGGTTTTAGTAAAAATGTGGATCATTTCCGAGGACAAAGTGAGGCTTTATTCCTGTTGGGATTTGAGAGAGGGATGGAGACAGAGGGGGGGAGACAGAGAAGGAGAGAGACTGAATACCTCCTTGCAGCAGCCTCCTAATTGGTCTCATTACTGTGTAACTTCCTGGTGAATGCAGGCTGCTCTGACCTTGGCCTTTGAAACAGAGACCCATGGCGTCTCAGAGCTGTGGGCCAAGGGAGGACTTGAAGGAACAACCACTCTCTCTGTCAACCAGTGCATGCCTCTATGTGTGTGTGTGTGTGTGTGTGTGTGTGTGTGTGTGTGTGTGTGTGTGTGTGTGTGTGTGTGTGTGTGTGTGTGTGTGTGTGTGTGTGGATATATGTGAATGAACATAATGTGTGTGTTCATGGGTGGTTTTGTCTTTCTATATGCTTGCCTCTGTGCCCAAGAAAGACTGGGACATGTGTGGGAGTTAGTGATGATCCGTCTAATGTAAATCTGGTACACTGACACAGAATCTATTTCCACGTCCAGTCTGCTGCTGAATGTGTATACTACAGTGGGACTCATGGAGTCTGAGCCCTGGATTAGACAACTGGCTTAAACAACAGTTTGCCTCTGTCATTCTGTTTCCCAGACTGACTGAGGCTGATGATTGTCAGTTGCTTGAGTAAAGAGCAGGGAAAAGACCCTCAGGCCATTCGACATCCCAGCTCACACACGACTCTGCCTTTTTCGAAACCGACATGAACAACTGCTCTGTGATCATACATGATTCACAACATTCTTCTAGATCACAGAATTCATCCCTCTTACTCGATCTTTGTTCAGTTCCCCCTCTTTCTTTTCATCTCCTCCTTTTTTATATTCACTGAATTTCAGTCATTCTATACCCTCTCTGCCAACCAATCATTATCTTCATCCTGGGGCATAGTTGTGGTAAATTTGGAGAAATCATGCCTGATATGTTCTACTGTTTCGAAATGGTATGATCTTGCAGTGTGTGTACCCTGACTCCTAGAAATGCACTCTTCCATGCTACAGATTTCATTTTTATTTTTATTTTTTTTCCCGGTGGTGTTTTGAGGGAAGCATGTTTGCTGTCTGGATTATGCTCAGTGGCAATGTTTTTTTTTCCAGTGAAGGAATTTCTAAGCTTTTACTGCACACAACTTATTGGAAGGTGGTCGGGGAAAGACTGTGGTTTTGGTTCAGTGATAATTAAGTAAGCACGTCATGTCTCGACTTTTTCAATATTTAACCAAAGCCACAATCTTTCCCTTACCTTAACCAAGTGCTTTGAGTACTTAACCGTAACCATAAAAATGTTAACCGTGCTTTAGTTTCAGCATAGGAAAAACAAATGAAATATGTTGCCAATAAGCTTTTTGCCAATACATTCAGTATAAACATTTTGCAATTTACATTAATAAAAGTTAGGATCCTTGAGATTTTTATGAAATCGAACCCCATTTTTTAATTCCATTAAGGGCTGACGTTTATGCAGCGATAGCCATTCAATGTATTTACAGTTTATACTTAGCTCTCTACCATCCGTTGTTAATTCTTATTGGCAGTGTCCTCCCTTCTCATGGTGTGATTAGGGCTGACCATAATCACTCACCAAAATGCATCTACAAACAAAACTTGGGCATTTGGGGCATTTTTGGACAGTCGATCACTTTTTAAATATTGCAGGGATTAACAGAACAGATGAGTTACATGTGACAGGCTGCACAGTTCCAACTCCTTTTACCGTGTCCTGCCATGGGATGGAAAACTACTGACACCATATGCAGCATGAAATCAGATTGCAGTTGTTATCATCATTGACTGAGTTCTTCATTAAAACAATGTGAATTTGTTAGGCTGCATTATAAACAAATACAGAAGTTGCTCTTCTGTTGTATGTCTGTATTTGCTGTGGTCAGCCTTTTACTTTGTGTAATTATGATGAATTACGTAGTTTGCAGCTAATTCTCTATTTCATTACATACTCATTTCCCTGTTTGCCTTAACAGTAGGTTTTACATCTCCACATATCTCATGTCTCCCCTGTCATGCGCTGAGAAGAACACACTTATCCTGTCTATTCCTCACCTCACATTTGGACATCCTGCCATTGTGTGTAGCCGTCTGTTGCCTAAAGTGAATGTTTGCCCAGTGACTGCATTGGCCAGCTGCTGCAGATGTCTCGTTGGGCCCATAGATAGAATCGTTCTAGACTGGCAGTCCAATCTCTTTGCTGAAATCAGCGTCTAACTACACGCACACACACGCACACACACTCACACGCACACACACACACACACACACACTGTGGAAATGTGGCACAGTTAGGAAGCAAAATTCAGATGGATTTACACATCAGCTGCAATAAATATCACAGTATATAAAAACATGAGTGCATGCTTGCATGGCCTGTCACTTGATAAAAACTTGTGCATAAAATCACTATTTACATCGCAGTATCAAATGCCATAGTAACCTGATGTCATTAGTATCATGTTGCCGCTGAGCGAGTTAAAGTTTAGCTGGTGCTCCATTAGCCATGGAAAACCTGAGTCCAAGTGACACCTGACATCTGTTTAAATAGTGTTGTCATCGGGGTGTCTGTCTGCTGTTCCACCCAGGTCTGCATGAATAACAATGTGTCGTCCTCGTACCGAACTGGCTCATAATCTCTTATCTAAAATTACACAACCCCTAAGCAAGCAGTTGAACACGTAAGAGTTTGTGGAACAGAAAAGCGAAGAAAAACATTACCCTCCTCCATGTTATTTAGGAAACATGGGTGGGAGATTGTTTACAAAAATATTATTGTCAGTATGTTCAGGTTTTTAAACGGATGTTTTGTTTTGCTTAATGGAGTTGGGATGCAAATGGGAGGGTTCAGGGGGTCAGCTGGTAGGAGTGAGAAGCAGGTTGATGAATGACATACAGTGTATCTGTGTCGCTGTCAAAGAGCCTTATTGATGAGTTGTGGAGCATAGATGAAGATAAACAAGAGGCGGCATTCTCTTATCCCAACATGTCATGGCATGGAAAGACAGTGTACTGTATGTCCACCCTTATGCATTACTCTATCCTTCCATCAACCCCCCCCCTTACATAACTCACCCCAAACTTCACTGTTAATGTACAATGTACTATTCATCCACACACATACACACACACACACACACACACACACACACACACACACACACACACACACACACACTCCAGTGAACAATGGACTGACTGATAGGCACACAACCCACAAATTTTTTCAGACAAAAGCAGACGCTCTACATACTGTACGTATTCTGAGCAAAATTTGCCCATAATGTAAAATGTCCCCAGTGTTTTATAGTCTAATGTATGAAATAGACTTTTATCCAATAACAGCACTCACAGCTGCTTCAGACTCCACAAACTGAGGAGTGAATCAGACACTAGAAAACAACCAGTAAAACATAAATATAGTATGATAAACAGACACGACAAGCTGCTGGATGAGGCTGCTGCGTTATATAAAGCCAAAGGCCTATTTAAGACATGGTAGCCCGTGCAAATGCCGTCTCATCTCTTCACCCAAAATTAGACCTGCAACTACAGCAACTTACAACTTACTACTGAAGAAAATAAAATAGAAAAAGAGGTCAGAAAAACAGCATAGTGACACTTTGTGTGTGCCTATGAGCTGATGGAAAGTGGGCAGGGTTGGATGAGTGATGTTTTATGGACTGTTGACTGACAGAAACCCTGGAGCTGCAGACGGAAGGTATGACATAACATAGGTGATGTAGAAAGAGTAAATGATGTGCACACTGGTGCAACTCCAGGCAAGGCACTCTAAGCTTGGGGTAAAAAGGAGTGTTACAGAAAGGAGATAGACGAGGATACAAGAGGGGAGGGAAAGAGAACAGATAAGGAGGTGAGATAGAGTAAAAAGTAAAAAAAACAGTGTGGAAAGTTGGGTGGAGAGAGTGTTGAGAAGAAGAGGAGCGGGGGAGAGAGATTATCATAAATCTTCTGTTAGTGAAACAGATACAGGCCATAAAATCTGTCCCTGGAATGATTTGCTGTGAAACATACACTTCAGCCTTGTCAGTATCTCTGCAGCACTGACGTCAGAGTCTCTCAGTAAGAGTGAGAACAGTAAATATCAGGCCGGTTTTTGAAAGAGGTCTGTGAGGATTAGGCCTAACAAAGGACACCTGCTTACCATAGCTGCTGCTGCGAAAAGCGGTGAGTCCATTTACTGTAAGTCCAGTACGCACACTCTCTCTTTCTTTGAAGGGTTATTATGGTGAAACCTAGTGGACTTTGTTCTTCTGTGGAACAGAGGGAGCCCCTTCCAGCAGCATAGATAAGACCAGAGAGGCTCGTGTGTCGCTGTGATCATGGGACTATGTCATAAAAACAGCCCTGGAATGCCTGTATTTGGTTGTTTTGTTTTTTTTAAGGCCAAAGACACACATACACATACAGCGCACCTAGGCGACCACAGAGGTGTGGTGAGACAGTTCAACTTGACCTGACTAGTGGACTCAGCTAACTTGGACTATAAATATTATTTCTGTGCTCTGTCTGTGTGTGTGTGTGTGTGTGTGTGTGTGTGTGTGTGTGTGTGTGTGTGTGTGTGTCTGTCTGTGGCAGGCATGCCAACCCCCAAAATTGTGTTGAGACTGTCAAGAATAACTAGTTTGACACTAGGGTGACCCATGGAGGTGTGAGGTCATCAGCCGCTTTTTTCAATCTTGACGTCGCTCTTTTTGTGTGTGCAACCGAGTGCCATGAATGCCCTTGAGAAGAGACTGTCTGAAAGTGTGCAACACTATCCCCATATGTATGGTTCATCTTCAAGGCTACAAATCCGATGTAAGACACAGAATTCATGGAGAAGCAGTGAATTACTGCCAGGAGGCTCTGATGGCAGGCAAACGTGGTCATCTGAAGAAGTTATAAATACTTTTGCTTTTAGATGTCCTCCAATGACATGTCATACAATCCAGTCGTTTAAAACATATTGAGCCCTTAAGCTGCCTAAATCTGTAGTAGTGTAGAGGTGTGAAAACGCTGTGTGTTTCTAGGTTGTTTCTGTAAAGTCCCTACTGAAATGCCAAAACACTAAGAAAATGTCCAAATCTTTTCTGTCCTATTTTGGAGGTCAAATAACAAAACTGTGAAAAAAACCCAACGTTTTTTTCTCTTTTGGTTGTCCGGGAACTGAATAAGAAGAGAACAGATTGTGGCTCATAAATGCTAACTGTTTAACAGGTGGCCGGTAACTCAAATCACTGTTTTATGATTGCAAAGACATCTGACGTTACAATACAGTAAAAATGAGACTCCACAAAAAAGGAGACGGTGTTGATTATTTCAGAGTCCAGGAATCATGTTGGCTGTTGATCCAGGTTCAGACAAAAAAAAAAAAGAGGAAATCTTTTTTTCAGGCAGGATCAGACTAAAAAAAAAAAAAAAAGAAATCTTTTTTCCTTGTGCATCTTTTTTTTCATGCAGGTTAATGACAACACCTGCCTGTTATGTTCGGTTATAGCGATTGAAAAAGATTTGTGGTTCAAATTTAGCAAGCTGAGTCGGGACATAGCCTTACGTGAGGCGTGTGATTGACATCACTCTTTCAAATTTGTCCCCCGACTCCCTGGAGAGGAGGAGAGCGTGAGTCAGGGACGGCTGGAGAGAGGAGAGAGATTACACACCCCTGTCTGGGCAGCGAGGGCAAATAAGGGGCATGTCACATTGCTGAGAGCAGAGCCCCTTTAAGCCCAATTTCAAGTCTTTATCCCACAGCTCAGGGCTTTAAACCACATATCAGTGTTCGTGCCAAATACCAGATTTAAGGCTATATAGGGCATACTGTACATATTACTGGACACATTTTTAAAATGTTTTTGGCTCTGTGCTCTTATCTCCTTGAGGTCTAAATCTCACAGTGGCAACAGGGTGAAGTCATATCAACACTTTATGATTCCGTGGAAGTTTATCTATCACCTCTATCCAAAGTGATAAGAGCTCAAAGTGGGAAATCTGTTGCTATATTTGGTGTTTACTAAATAATAGCACTTCAGTCCGGTGTTTTGCATAAGCACTGACATGTGTCTGATATGAGCCGAAACAGTATGATCGTTCAAAAAATGGCTTCATTCCCCAGAGAAAGATAAGCTACCCATAAGGTTTTCAGGTTTCTGATTATGAAAATCTCACCTGTTCTCTGTCCCACTGTCTCCGTTATCCCCCTAAAATAATCTCAACAGGCAAATTATTTGTTCTTTCAGTGCCATGTTTGGAAAATAAGGACTTTGTCTGCACCTCCCTCCTTGCAACGTGACCTCCTCTTACAGGACAAACAAACTTTGCATTCGTGGAAACACACAAACACAGGCACGGGCTGACGGCTGTACACGCAAACAAGGAGACAGATGCAGGAGTGTAATGTTAATGTTTGTAGTCAAGCAGTGTGCTCAGGACAGCATGATTCAGCATTTTTGCGGTTGTGCCTGGAGACCACCTACTATCAGAGCAATGCAAGATGTTAAAGTTTTTTGCTCTGTACTCTCTTCACCGTTCCCCTCGGCTCTCCTTTCCCTGGTCGTTATTGTCATGAGACATCATCCAGTTTAAATTCATGACATTTCACATGTGCTCATGAGGAGACAAGCGCATTGCTTACCCATTTGTGAAACTGTGAAACTAGGATTTTCCTGAGCTACTTGCACCTGATTCAAGGAAGCAGAGGACAGTGAAGGCTCAAAACTAAACTGATCGATCCGTCATCCTCCTCAGATTTAGCGTGGGAATCATCTGACAACTGGCTATCTCTGTGTCAGGCATCTGCCCTGTACACTGCCATATGTCACACATGTATGCAACACACACCACATATGCACATATGTGAAAAAAAAACACACACATACCATGTTCCCCCAGCTGCTTTGGGTACACTTGTTTTTGTCACTGTGACCCATGCCTTCTGTCGCTTGGGAGAAAACCGGAGCTTGTTTCAGGTCACGCTTAAACATCTGCCACATGTGACGCACATCTTTCCCTCAGCTGTTTTTCTTTCTTTCCTTCTCTCTCTCTCTCTCACACACACACACACACGAAAATAGTCAATTTGTCCCAATCAGCGGTAGAAAATGTGCTCAGATCCTTTGGTCAAGTAGCAATAGCACCTTTCAAACATATTCTGTAACAGATAAAATTCAAAATTTGCCATAGTAAAAGTACAAAGGTATTCAGGAAAACATGGCCAAAGGTGTATGGACACCAAAATATTATACACTATGTGATAGCTGAACAAAATCCTGGACATTAATATGCTGCTTTTTTGGGAAGGCTTTCCAAAAGATTTTGGAGCCTGGCTGCAGGGAATCCATTCATCCACAAGGGCATTAGTGAGGTTTGACCTCTGACGCTGGGCGATAAGGCCTGGCTCTAGATTTATTCCAAAGGTTTTGGCTGAAGTTAAGGGCAGGGCTCTGTGCATGCCGGGGAAGTTCTTCCAATACCAGTCTGGTAAAACTGTTTCATTATGGACCTGGCTTTGTGCTCAGAGGCATTGTCAAGTTGAACCAGGAAAGGGCCTTCCACAAACTGTTGCCAAAAAATCGGAGCCACACTTTAGGCTAAAAAATAATTGTATGTGGAAAGGAGTGGTCAAATGACTTTTGCCATATAGTGCAGAGTATCAAATGTTAAAAAGTACTTGTAAGAGCCAGCATAGAGTTTGACATTTGGGGAATGTGCTTAAGGGTTATATGAGAAAAATGATATCACTCTCATTCTTGTATGCAAAATATGAAGCTACCAGTTGTCAGCAAGTTAATGGTCCTAATCAGAAATAGTCTGGCACATAACTCCCTGTAAAACTGCAACTTGTTGTTTTCACACCTTGGTTTTTGTTCAAAATAAACAATCAAGATACTCTGTATTTATTAGTGAAAATTGAAGGTGCAGGTACCGGGGGATTTTGTTACCTTTGGACAGAGCCGGGTTAGCTGTTTCCCCATGTGAAATTGTTCCTATAAGAATGTTATGTTATTATACTGTATGTGGTGGCTAATTGTTGCTGATGCATTAATTGGTAAGCAGCATTTTAATGTAGCCGCAAGATGGAGCTAATTTAACTACTTTACTGTTGTGTCCTTTAATCTATGGGAATGCATCCTATTTTGTAACATAATCATATGTTTTGTATTAAATCTTAACAGGCAAAGTAACTTTAGCTGAAAAATAAAATTTGTAGAGCAAAAAGCACAATTTGAAAAGCAGTAGAAGAATAAAGTAGCATAAAATGTAAATACTCACAAGTACAAGTACCTCAAAAACCGTCCTTAAATACATTATTCCACTTTCTCACTTTACCAGGATGAAATAGTTGTAGAGTTTAAAACATTTGTTTAGGGGGATTTTGAGACTTGGTATATTCATACAGTAAAATTCATTAATTCATTCACACAAGAAAATCTGAATCTGCTCTGCAATTCTCCAAAAAAAATCCCTACAGCAACCCCTACTCGTCCCTTTAATTTGCTGAAACCAAATGTTTCGCTCACAGGGAGTCATGCAGCCTTGTACACAAACATCATTACCTGCGTGTCTAAAAGAGTTGTTTTTGTGTAATGAAGAACTCCACGACACATCCTTACGTGATCTTCTCTCTGTATCTGTGCCCGAGGATGTGTTAATCCACCCTGGGATTTGGTGTAATTAAAGAGCAGCGAGAATAGCTCATTTGAAAGAATTATAGCACAGAGGAAACTACATTTTTTTTTAGACTTTTACCTTGAGTTTGTAGTAATCACACAGGTAATTTAAACATCAGTGTTTATTTTAGGATGCAACAGACAAAAGTCTGAAACATTTCCTCCCCACCTTATCTTTGCATCAATTAATCAACAGCTCATGTCTGTTGCAGATACGCACACACACACACACACACACACACACACACACACACACACACACACACACACACACACACACACACACACACACACACACATTCCTGTGCTGATATGAATAGCAGCCATTGATGTGACTCCCTTTGAGGCCTGCTCCCAGCGTGAGTTTTGTGCTGAGCAGGTAAGTGGTGGTGGGTAAACTGATCTACCCTTGGGCTCTGCTACGCCCCACCCCCTAACCCAACCATAGACACACACACACACACACACACACACACACACACACACACACACACACCGCCACTATTGTTCCCCTCTCCAAATTTTTCCATGTCTCCCAGCTTTGTGGGCCCCTGCACTACCTGCCGGCACATTCCTGCTGTGGCCCTGTCAAATCTCTTTGTGTTCGCACTCTTTGTTGCTCTGTTTCCACTGTCACTCTTTCTTTATTACCTTGTTTGCCTGTTCCTCTCTTCCCCTCGGCTTGTGTTATCTGTTATGCTCCCTCCACCGCTGACCTGTCACACTCCACCCAACACAACATGGCTCACGGTCAGGACAACATGACAGTAGCTGTGTGCATGCTTGGATGAAACAGGATCCCTGTAGTGCATTGTCAGACAGTCAAAAATACTTTATGCTCTTTCAGAGTACTCTGTTGTATATTTTAGGAATATACTGGGCTTATAACTGTCTCGTTTCATCTGCATTCTCAATGTGTAGCAATAATAAATATATAAATCATATTTAAATTGTCTTTTCCAAAGCCTAATATAGCTTATTCTTCTGTGCTATAGAGCTCCTCATATGTTAAATACGTATCAGTGAGTCAAAGCTTTGCACTGGGTGACATGTTCCATCATGATCATAAACATGGTCTCTTTAGTTTATTTTCAATCAATGCCACATACATCTGCTGCTCTAAATACTCACTAAAGCACCAAATGTGTATTAATCCGCAACTGAAAATATTACCTAATAAAGTCACCTTTTATTCCTACTTGAGGAAGATTTCTTGAAAAGTATAGTGCCCAGCTGTTTTAGGAAAAGACTGTACGTATTAAAAAATAAAACAAACTATCTATTTGTGAACCATTTAAAAGATTTACATCTGCAGTAAGAACCAATAGACTGAGTATCACAGACAGGGTAGGGAAGTCAAAAAGTACTGAAACTCATTGTTGGTTTTTTGGTTGATGTCTAGAAAAAAAAAGGTGAAATTTGAGGTTTCTTGCACGCCATCTCTCAAATCTCAGATTCCAAAAGAAAAACACGCTCACAACAACATTACTACACAACAATAACGTAACTCCAACAGGAAAAAAAAAAAAAAAAATCATGGTGAAGTGTGAATGACTGTGACTGTAGTAACCATTCAGTAACACCATCGGGGTTTACAGCCTGATGATGTGTTGGCGAAATCTGGCAGCTTCAGCGGTGCACTCTCCTGCCTCTGTGAATGCCCTGGGACCGTGATTTGGTAGGTGATAAAAAGAGATTTACAACCCAAGGACAGAATCAGTCTATCTTCACTCCATCAGTCCTACTCGTACCCTGCACTAATGTTGTCACATCACCCTCGAGCACCAACCGCAATCTTGACTCAGTCAGTGAGATTCTTCATCTGTCAGATGCAGAGCGGCAAAGTCACACAAATCAAGTAAGATCCCATCCTCGGGTGCGGTAGGTAAGAGAGATACAAGCTTTAGGACGAGCACTTTCCCAGATGTTAGTGTTTATTGTTTGTCTGTCTGTCCTCTGGTCATTTAGTAAAGCACTTAGTGACCCCAACACCCATTGACAAACTTTAAAGCCCCTTTCACCCCTTCTTCACTGTTTTTTTCCCATCCTCCGCTCAACTCCAACCCCTCCGCCACCACCAAATACATGTCTCTGATCTTCTTCACTTCCCTAACCCGCCATAATTCTGTCCCCTGAATTCCTAGCCCCACACCCCTTAGCCATCCCTTTCCCAGGGGGCCCCCTAAGAGCCTGACTGGGTGGTCCTCCCCATCCCAATCCACCCCCCCTTTGTCGGGTCATAAGTCAGAGGTGAACCCCAACAGTGTGTGGGAAACGTGCTGTGCCGTGTGCAGTGCCGGGGCAAGGCAGGGACGAGAGGAAGGAGTTCAGGCTGTCCCGTTTCCTCCCTGGACTCCACTGGAGCTGGCTAATGGGGCTCCTGGGGTCAGTGGGACAGAGAAACACAGGCGTGGTGCTGGTGTCGGTTACAGTTTTGATTTATTGGACCAATTTCTTCTCCAAACGTGAGCTTGTTTGGGTTGAGAGGGAGGCAGAGCAGACTGGCTTAGGCTGAGGGGATCAAGAGAGACGCCATACAGGATGATGGGGGAAGATTGTGTGTGTACTTGTCTCTGTTCATGTGCTTATGTGTATAAATGTGTCTGATGTTTGTATATGTGTGTGGCAACCTAGATCCCTTGCTGAGTGTGCATTTACTTGAGGCATTTATTAGGGACTGTCTAGCCAGTGCCGTGTAAAAGGAGCTTAAAGTGATTTATTTGAACGGCTAGTAGAAGCTGGTTATTTTACTGGCAAATTGCTGTGTATTTTAGAAATGATGGCCTTGACTCTGTCCAGTGGAGGATAACAAGCCTGGCTGACAGGCAATACCTGAGCTGCACTGGAAAATCTGCGATAATAACAGCTTCGGACAGCTAATTGAGATGATATGAGGCGACGTTTGAAATATTTCTAAAAAACATAAATAGTCAGTGTCAAGCCGGTGGTGCGATTGTGAGGTTTATGTATCCCACCCAAACTCACTGAAACATGTGCCAACACTTAAATCCATGCACTGTGAAGAAAGTGAAGTGTTGAAGTGTATGAAGTGGGGTTTTTTTTGACAGAATCACAGATGTTGGTTCTGGATTTTAATTCAAAGTGTTGCATACATTCACAGTTTTAATACTATGGGACTACTGAAAAACACTGAAAATAAATATACCAATTGTAAACAAGACAGTGAGCGGGAGTTTTTTCAACCTCATTTGAGTATTACTATGAGATACTAATTTTGACTGGTGTATATTTATGTTGTGGCTTCCACATTTCTTTTCCTTCCAGTGCTGGCCCAAAAAGAGGCCCATTATATACACTTGCAATATCCTGTACATAAAGCCAAGGAAATAGTCATTTTAAAAAGTCAAATTACTAATTACAAATACAATTAAGAATAAATTAAAACACACAGCTCCATGTAATGTTAAAGGGTTGTTTCCTCAACCCTGTTAATTTAAAACATGTAAAACTCAGCACAGAAAGTGACTACTAAAGGCAATTTCTGCACACTGATGTTACTAATGCTGACAAACAAACAGCATTAGGCAGATTTTTTTCCAACATATTACCTATGAAAACTTGATAAATTGCTGTTGTATGTCTAGGCTCACTACTGTAATTGTATGGAGGTCTACTTTTTGCCTCCCAGCAGTTCATGAAACTTCAGAATACTGTCTCTCTACACAGGTGTGTGTATATACACACTCCCTCAACCACACACTCATACAAAAGTAGCACATACAAGTATACTTATAAACATACTTATTATTGCAAAACACATGCCTTCATTCAAAATCCATATGTGCTGATAGATTTGCCTCTCGTTTCACACACACACACACACACACACACACACACACACACACACACACACACACACACACACACACACACACACACACACACACACACACACACACACACACACACACACACAAAAGGAGCTTTTATTGCCAGTAAACCACCGTTCCTCCAGTTCTGCAGGTCTGTTTACAGGAGAACAGCCCTTCAGTGAAACCATTCATTTATAGTATTTCATCACTTCTTCCTAATATGTAAGGTGTTGAGACGAGCGCTGTGAAATATATTAACTGATATGAGAGTAGCTCAGTGTTTTGCGATGTTTCATGGATGATGTGATGTTTCCATGAGAGTATCCAAGTTGTTGATACTGAGGAACAGATTGTAGTAAACCAATAAAGGAAAACAGGTGTCCCAGGGTGAGTGGTGTTTGCTATAATATAACCTATGAACTAAATATACGATGAGAGAATGGAATGATTCTGTCCATCAGTTTGGTTTCTGAGATGAAAATGAAAACATTGATGCAATTATAGGTATGACCCATTTTGACTGAGGTGTAAAAAAAAGTGAAAAAACAATAAAATAGATTAATTGAAAGAGAATAATTAATGCCTAAATAAATGGTTGTTCGTGAAAGTCAAAAAAGAAAATTACATGGGGGATTTTTCAATTTGCATTCAGATTTTTTACATGTTGAAAGTTTCATTAGGACAGACTCTGCCAACAAATTCTGCCGACTCTCCTCAGTCACGTGCGGTGGTGTGACTTGAACTTTAGTCTTTTTTGTCAATTAACATTTTTAATCCCAACTTTTTCTTTTACACTTTCACACAGAAATGCCATCAAACATCTTATCATCATCACTATTGAATTGCTAGTAAATTGTGGATTAAAGTGGATTAAATCATCTCAATCTACAATACAGACAAGGAAGTTTACAGGTGGAAAATAGGAGGAAAAAGTGAAGCTTTTGCAAGAAGACAGATTTCTAGTTTTGTGGGAACTAACTATGTGCTGTGTGTGTGTGTGTGTGTGTGTGTGTGTGTGTGTGTGTGTGTGTGTGTGTGTGTGTGTGTGTGTGTGTGTGTGTGTGTGTGTGTGTGTCTGGGAGGGGATTCTGAGAGGGGAAGTGACATCATGGAAAGTGATTGCTGCAGCCCCCAGGTGGGCTCTATGATTAAGAGATTACAGAGGAAATGAAAGAGCTTCACAGACACACACACACACACACACACACACACACACACACACACACACACACACACACACACACACACACACACACACACACACACACACACAGACGCATACCCATGTGCACATGCAATAACTAATCCAAGCCTTTGGTGTGTATGGATGCCTAGAAAGTAGTGGAAATTACAGTATATATATATGTGTTTGTGTGTGTGTGTGTGTGTGTGTGTGTGTGTGTGTGTGTGTGTGTGTGTGTGTGTGTGTGTGTGAGAGCCAGTGTTGCCTGTCCTGGCCGGCAACCACTCGCAGCTCTGAGGGAGCTGAATCAGCATGGCTCAAGGCAAACAAGCCCCAAATTAGGCTCCTCCTGCATCACTTCATTCACACATCAAGAACGCTGCTGTCTCCACCTGACTTTCTGAAAAGTTCAGTTTCATTTTTCATCTTTGAATGAAAAAGTTAAATTTCACCTGAGAGCACCACCCAGATGTGACATGTTCCACCTGAGCAACTTTGTTCCATTGTATGACTATTAATTGGCCTCATATGCTGTGTGCTCTGTTGCTATTGGTTACATCTGTGTTGATCAAAGAAAGAGCTTAAACAGCTTTCCACTGCAATCAAAACCTCAAGGCGATATTTGGCTTGGCATCTAATCAATGCCATATTTACATGAGAGAGTAATTGTGCTTTCATTGAAAACTTTTACACATAAGGCGAAAAAGCAGGCACTTGTGAGGTACACTCCACATGTCGTCCATATGTTCTCATATTGTTTACTGTAAGGTAGAGTCACACTTCAAGCAGAGAAACACCAAAAGGTTCTCATCTCTTCAGCTGCTGGACACGAGAACATGATCGGCAGCTCTGCACCGCCGAAGCCTCCTGCTGAGAAATCCCAGGGCAGGCTATTTGCCTCTGCCCTGAGGGGGGGACTGGGGAAAGGGGAGCGGGTGTTCTGGCGGGGGTGGGGGTCCCCGTAGACACACTGTCAGAGCCTAAAGGTCTGCTTTTGTCTCAAGTGATGAGCAGGTTAATCAGTAACCAAGCGTGTGAAACTTGGGAAGAAAAGTGGCTGAAAACAATGCAGTGGAAAAGATTATAGCATGATTGAGTGGATTATACTGTGATGCATGTTTACACTCGTGTGTGTGTGTGCGTGAGAGAGAGAGAGAGAGAGAGACATTGTTGTCATAGTAACTAAAGAAGGGATTGAATAAATTGCCACTTTCCAAGGTGAGCTCAAAAGGACTCCTGACCCACCTACTCAGCCTCAAAACTTGTCACTTCCACAAAGGATAATCCCTCTGCTCCATTGTGTCCTCAGGCCCCTGGAGGCGAGCCACTCAGAGTGGTGTGGCCAACTAATCGAATCCAGGGCCTTTTAAAGGCCTACTCTTGGGCCAGGGTTTAACTTTATTAACTGAAAGTCCTTTGAGGCAGTCAAGTCAGCCCTGACCCTTCAAGGAAGCCAGGCTTTATGAAATTATTCAGGAAAATTGTGACAGAGAGGATAAAGAGCAAGCACAGCAGGGGTGGACAAGTTTTGCCAAGTTTACCCTTTTAATTAAGTCAAGATGACAAGTCAGTGGCTAATGTTTGCCGTGGGGACACGAGGCCGAGAGAGAGAGACAATGAAAAGGTGGTTAAAGAGGGGAGGTTCAGCAAACACACAGAGGCACACTCCTACTGGAAATGAGAGACCGTTTTGTTTGCACAGACCCCATCATTTGAGGTGAAGAGCAATGACAAGTGAGAGGAAAGAAAAAAAAGAGCTGCAGCTGGACTCCTTTAAACGCAGAGGACAAACTTATCATCACCACCTCACCACAATAAGGTGTTTTTATCCTTAGCTGACCTTGGAGAAGTTATCCCTGTTATTATATCTCTTGGTTTAGACTGTTTTAAATCTATAGACTTCTGGCTCAGGCAGAAATCTCAGCCACAGCTGTTTTCAAAAGTACATTGCAGCTAAATCAAACTAAAGTCTGCAGAAGTCACAACAATGTTTCTAAAATTTTTGCCTCGTCCCGCTGTTTTAGAGTTGATTTACAGTTGATGCATTGACTGGACATTGAAACGGGTATAACCATTTGACCAAAGTGACCCTCAAGCAAGAGACTTGTGTGTGTGTGAAGCATGATCATGGATGGATTATGGAATGGGTTTAACAGGAATAGGCCCAGGGGCCCAAGGGGGTAAAGTGCTTCTGGATCAGAGCCTTTGTCTGATGAGACACAAAATAAGCGCACCCAGGGCCCCCTGTGTCTCATAATCTGTCCATGAGCATTATAGAGTTTAATCATTTAAATACTTTTAGTGATCAACCCACGGGGGATAATAACCCAACTCTGCAGTTGCACTTAACCACAGAGCTTTAATGTGACTTTCAGGTCATTGTTTTGGTTTTCAAGCCCGCAGTTATACTGTTTTGGTTCACTCTCACTGTTCTCATAATGTCTTGTCTGCAGCAGGAAGCTGTCTTCAACCCCAGGGAGGGGGTCAAAGTATATGGTACCATACTTTGTACATCGGCATCTAATCATCTGATATAGGTCTACCGGCAAGTAACTGAACACAGAGTATTTCATATGCCAGGCACACACTGACACAGTATGTTTTCCTCTGCATGAAAAGAAAAGAAAAGAATAGGGTGAAGAGAATAGCAGCATGAGGCGAGGCTGAGTTTGCGTTTAGAGCTTACTGAGGAGATGTGGGATGTGAACACAATTAGAGGAGCTTAAAGGAGGGCAGCAGTGGGTGGAGCAGAGCGGTGAAGAGGTGATGAAGGTGAGCCACACTCACCTGCAGGAGCGGTTTGACTGACGCACAGGTGTTGCACACCTGGGCCTTTGGGTGTCCCCATTAGCCATAGATTAACCCGCCCCCCCTGGGGTCAGTGACCCTCTCTCCTTTTACAAATAGAGAGGAGATTTTGTGAGGTGAAATTAGCACACATTAGCAGGTTCAAGCACCTCTTTCAAGTTTACAGAATGCATTTATTTCTATAGGGCTGCAAATAATGATTATTTTTGATATCAATTATTCTGTTTGTTTTTTTTAAATTTAATCTGCTAGTTGTTTAGTTTGTAAAATGTATACAAAATAGTGAAAAATGTCCATCAAAATATCCCAAAATCCATAGCAATGTCTTCAAATTGTGTGTTTTGTCTGAAAAACAGTCTAAAACCCAAATATATCCAATTTACAGTGATACAGATGCAAGCAGCAAATCCTCACATTTAAGAAGGTGGAACCAGCATTTTCTTATGCATTTCTGTTCACAAATGGACTAATCTGCGAACGTTTAAGCACTAATTACATGTTAAATGGATTAAATCTCATTTTGCATGTTTGGTATTGTTAATAATGTTGACCCAGAAAATGAAACGAGAACATTACTACAGTGAGTAATTACAGTGAAATTATTCCAACGCTTTGAGACACTGAGAGGATGTGCACAGACATCCCTTGATTTGTGGACATATGGGGGTTGTGGTCAGTGATGTCATCCATCACGGCCCCTGACATCACCTTAGGGGGCGACTGCTTTCTTTCACTGACACATCAGTGCAGGGCCGGCCAAGGGCGTGCATGAACTTGCAAGAGCACACACATGAACACCATGTCTTGGAGTGCTCCTGTTCACATACTCAGTTTTGAATTTCATTACAGACAAGTTCCACTGACCTAGATTATGCCTGCTGTCCTGAGCTTTTTTATATTTCCATCACCTTCAGTTTGGGTTTTGTTTTAGCAACATGCCTTCATTTATATGCATAATCATTTAAGAATTCAATACATAAGTATCCCTCCAGGCAGGGGTTTGTGTAACATCTTTACTTACTTCATACATATAATAGCAAGCCAAGGACTAAAGTAAGTGATGCAAGTTCTCTTTACATAACAAAGTGTGAGGATCAATTAATTATGGGTTTATACCTGTATGGAGAGGATAAATTCTCAGGCTTTCTGACAGGTATGAAAGGAAGGGGAAAAATAGAGCAGGGTTTGGCATATGTTTGTGCCTGAGGGAGGTATATGAGCCTGCTGTGACTCTGTGAGAACGTGAGAGATAACCTCTGAGATAGGGGAGTTAGAGGCAAAGAAAGCAGTTCAGGGAAGGAAATGATAACCGTCAAATGCACAGATTGAGTAACTAATAATTAGGCTTTGACGTTTTTGAGGTTGTTTTTGTTCTACATAGATACTATATATGTTTTCTGGAGGGAGAGATAATAGGTAAAGAGGCTTTGTGGGTAGCAGGGATTTCCTCCCTCCTCTGCACACATACAAAGGTACAATGTAAAGGACAGAGCCTTTTCTTCCCAGTAAGCATCGGCCTTTGTGTACGTGCAGTCTGGCATGTTTCTGAAAGGCTTGATGTTTTCTGGAGGGGTCTTTTCAGTTAAGTGCGTGTTGAAAGAGGAACTGACAATCACATTTGAAGAGAACCCCTAAATGAAAAAATACGCCTTCTTGTTCTTTGCAGTGCTGGAGCTGAAAAGAGGACGAGCACTGACAGCCAGCTATAGAAGTGAGGAGATGTGGAGCCTCTGGCTACCCTTTCACTTTTTACCCCAGGGACCTGCAAGAAGATCTTCACAGCAGATCTGTATGAGTTCCACACATTGTGAATGACATCATGCAAAGATTCCTTAACAAGTTACATCTAGCAGACATGCATCGAGAGCGTATGATAAGACCTTCCATATGTCAATGTGTGTCATAACACGAGGCAAAAGACTGTCATTAATTATTTTAATGGGGCCAAGAAGAAGACAGGAACAAATCAGGACATGTTACTAATTGAAATATCATGTGGTAATTTTTTTTTCTCTTATGATTTCAGCAATGGGCTTTGGCTGATGATTCCATGGTTTCATGCAACTGACTGATGCAACATGTGAAAATAACAATTGGATTTAGTCAAATTTGACTGAACCTTGTACGAAAATACACGTTTTGAACAACAGGAACCTATAGCACAAACATGCTGAGTAAAACAATGTTGCATTGTCTTCTTTCAGGATGTATGCACCACTCACTTGTCTTCATTGTTCCCTTTCCCGCCCCCAGCAAATGACTCTCTCACCCCAGCTAAAGTTTTCTACTTTCCCAAGATTAAAGGTATTTTTCAAAATATAGTCCTATTTCACAGCAGATATTTTGACTTGTCATAGTAGAAAAAGCACAGGCGTTATTTATTCTTAATGATGGCTCTGCTGTATTTAAATGTCCCAGTAAGTCATGATAGTGTCACAGTGAGCCAGCATGCATGTGCAATACCAGGACGCTGAAACTGAGGCAGCTAATTGGAATATAGGCAACATTAATGTATTATTTACACCTGTGCTTCTTCTGTCTATTTTCACATTTCACAAGGCCTATTTAGGGACGGGGCTTAATCTCTGTTTGGAGAACTGGCACATGTAGTTTGTTGGTAGGTTTGAATATGTTTCTTTTACACATTGTACTTCCAAGTGAAAAAAAAAAAAAAAAAGCTGCAGCTGAAAAGCAAACAACATGAAACTTTCTTGCTGACCACAAACAACCTTCGGCCCCCTCTCGTTTTCTCCTCCAGGCTGTGGTGTGGCAGTGTGAGAAGAGGAAGGAGAGCAGAATTGGTGGTGTGAAGGTGAAGAGAGGTTAGTTTGTGCACTGATAGTAGAAGATGTATGGAGGAAGCTGCTGGGGTTTAGATAGTGATCTGCCACTGAAGAGGTCAGCAGGATTCTTTCCACTAACATAGCTGGTCCTGTTCATGCTCTTAACCCTTGACCTCTCTTGACCACATCTCTACTTTAACTTACCTCACTGTCTCTGCAAAGCAATGTTGGCTGAAGAACCTAATACACATATATACATTTAGTCTAACCTTAATTAAAAAAAAAAATAGGGTGGACAAAACATTTTTTTTTAAAAAACCTCTCCAGTTCAACAACTCCACAAAGTATAGTCACAATAGTGACTGTAGAGTTTAAATATGAATAAACTCTATGTGACTCTGACAAAAAAGGGTCGTGAATCCTCACTCCAGTCTGCCAACTCATGTGGAATTGATTTACTATGTGAATATCAAATATATACAGAGTTGATATTTGGCATCTGGGTTCTGACCTTACCATGTCAACTCCCTTCAAAAATACAACAAGCTCAGATGAGATTTGGACTGACGATGATAAGGGATATTGCAAAGCACACAAACACCAACCGAAGAGAGCCAAGAGATCTAGTCTTGTCTCCATGTTAGCCAAAGTAAGAAAAACTGGGCTTGTTGAAGTGAATCAGGGATCCTTGTAATTTCTGCTGTGAGTAAACTCTTTGGGATGAGTCACCACAAACACAAGCTGCCAACAACACAGACAGAAAAACTCTGCTTTCAGCCTGAAGTGCATGTTTGTGCCTGACAGCTTATATGACGGGCACAAAATTAAAAAAAAACAACAATTATATCTCATTATATTTCCAAAACTCCAAAAAGTTGTCCTGAAGTGACATGATCAGACTTTTCATTGGTGATCAGAAGAAAAGTGGGCAGAGCTTCTACAAATTACTGAATTATTGCAAATATTGAATATATGTATGATGAGTATGCCATGTGTGAATGTAGCAGTACAACTGGCCTGCCTGATCTAGCTTGCAGGGTTTGCGCCATGAAATTCACCCTTTGGCAACACCTTGGCTTCTACCACTGTGGGATAATATGAGATGCGAGGGTTGTTGCTGTTTCGGGTTTGCTTGGACCCTTGAACTCATTGACATTCTTCTGTTCCTTCAGAGCCAGGTCTCACTGCACTACCTCTTCATGTCCGCCTACAGAGTGGACTCACAATAAGTGGATTGGAGGATAGGCTTAAAACTTATCCGAATCTTCGGTCGAGTCTATACTTGTGTTCAGTTTTAAACCTGAAAGATATGAACTATGTGTGCGACTGACAAATTGTAAGTTAGATTTGTCAAACAGCAGAAATACTCTAGTTAGTAAAAGCAAAATGAATGTCCCTCTCTACCAAGTGAAAACCAATAGGTCCGTGGGTGTCTTGGTAGGTTGCAATGCCTTCGTACTATTTTAGATCACCTCTCCACAACACCGTATCTGCTGGGGCCATAAAGGAAGTTGCCTTTTAGCATGGAACCGTAACATCCAAATGAATTATTAAGATGGAAATGGTAGATTTCTGTGGAGACATGCAACCCTTCCAAACTAAACCAAGATTTAATTGTCAAACAAAGTGCAGTCTTTTTGAGGAAAAAAAAGGAAACAAACATGTCTAGACTTGTTCTCATAGTTGTATTATTTCCGTTGACTTTTTTTTTTCAAGTTTGTCTTTTTTAAATTTGATCTACAAGTTTCATAACACGGAGATATATGTGAGCAACAGTCACAAAAGAGGATACAAGAAATATGCTAGATAAAATAAATAACACAGTAAAACTGTGTTCTAAGTATGATATGGACATTATAAGACTGTCATCCCTTTATGGTCTTATTTTCATAAATAAAATTTGGTACAGTAGACTGTAGTCTATTTATAGCTGACAGTACGTGATCCAGCGCATTACATCTCGTTTGATAATGGAGAGATGAAAGAGATGTGAACTATGAATAGCTAAAAGGAGCCTGATATGCCAGATCTTTCTCTTTTATACACAACCCTCTGTCTGACTTTAAGAGATGCACTCTTATTCTGCTCACTCATTTCAAAGACTGCAGTCCCCCTTTGTTAACGTGTGGCTCCCTCCCTTTACTTACAGTAATTCAAATAGCCTGGGGTTTCTGCTCTAATGTGTGGCAACCTACTTGGGGTTTACTGACGTAGGTGGTGCAGAGTGAAATACAGTGAAGTGGGATAGAAAATGAAGAAGATGCCCTGGCGTGCAAACAAACAGTTGCACAAGCACTACTGTGCCAGAGTAGGTATGCGGATAAATACACCCCCTCAGTCTGAATCAGAGCTGTACAGTTTGTTCTTCGCTCCAACACACCTAACTGTCAATCTGAGATCCCCATTAAGTTTTCTGACAGTCTGGTTTTAGATTTGTGATTTCAAAGTTCTTCTGTTGCTGCAGTCACAGTGCATCTTATAAGCAAAGTCTGTCAGCTCAAGTAAATACCTTCTGCCTTTACCAAATTCTTGGACATGTTTCAACTCATTAATGCATTCACACCGTATATCCGTTACTTCATAGGATCCCTTTATTTCCCTCTGGAAAATGACTCACTGTTTGTTGTAAACATTGTGAAGGACGTTGGGTTGATGTGGGGCTTCCCCAATGTGCACATAATGATCACATTTGTCTGGATCTTAGGTTCAAACTGTCTCAGCGGTACATGAAAGGGTCTGATTTCCGTTTCCATGTCTCCCCTCCCTTCATAGCTATTTTCTATTTGACATGTTTTTCTGTAAGTACCAAGAATCCAGCAGGCCTCGTTGCTGCAAGTCTTAACTCTTGGTGACAGGATAGTCCATGGTCAAAATCCCCAAACAACCCGCACACAGTCACACACAAGAACCTTGTTTGCACTGCAGTCCAAACAAATGTCTGCTCTGATGATGACACCTGCAATGAACAAGAGGACAAGAAATAGGACAAAGAAACAATAGGGCACCCACAAGGGTAAGCACCTAACGGAAGTGCTTTTCTTTCTGCCCGCTGCACACCTTTGAGGCCAGCATATCTTGTAGCCCACCTTAGGAAAACATCCGTGCCCCCACACGATGCTGAGCCTTGTGTTTCCTTCTGTCTTTAATCTTAGTGAAAAGAGCTTTTAACAAGGCTGGGGAGGATGAGGGGATCTGCCAAAGCAGAACAAAGGCAGGGAGGAACTCGGAGAGATAGTAGCAGAGTGGAAGGCTCTGTAATTTATCACCTGTTGCCCTTGGGCAGCCCTGAACCCCCCGGGCTCTGTGTGAGTTTGTGTGTGAGTATGTGTATGCAACTATAGAAAGGTGATATATGAATAAGCAAAGAACAAGTACACAGACATTCCTCATTCCTCCAAAACCTCAAAAGACACTGCTTTGAGCCATTACTTTGTGGGGAAAGGAGTCTTCTACTTGTCAAAGACATATTTATGCATAACTCCCTTTACCGCAGATTTTGACACTACATGTTTATGTATTAATTTTTTTTTTGTTTTGTTTTTTCTTTTTTGGCCATTCAGAAATATGTATCCGTTTCCATAACAGATGTTTGAAATGCAACAGTGCGACATAAAAAAAAAAATTAACAAAAAGCCCCCAAAAAGTGAGACCACGTTACGTTGCGGCCTCGATATCTGACCAGGTTAGACTAAACACGCTGTCTCTGAAAAAAAAAAAAATGCAGTCCCCGAGTCCCTTTATCTTTTCCTGCCACCTTCTGGCTAGTTGTTGCACCTACAGACATGTATTTATAACTACGGACAGCGGTATATCGGTAACGCTTAACTTTAGACTATAAAACCGAAAGTGTTGGATCACATTGTTCTGACTAGACTAGCACTGCATTTTCTGAATAAAACCTGCTTAGCTGGTGAGCGGCAGGTCCCTGGGAAAAGGTTGGCGAGAGGGGTGACACTTCTTTGCTAACTTCCCGCTCTTCAAACGAGCCTTTTCTTTACACGACTGACCAGCAACACCTGAACGCCACGCCAGACGGCGAATGACGTAGCACGCACAGTCGCTGTGTTTGGTTGTGGTCGGAGCAAAGGGAGCTAGGAGGAGGAGGAGGAGGGGGGATCAAGGAAACCTCTAGCATCGTAGATAAACACCCTGAAGAGGTGTGACCCCAGCGAGCGCACGGCTGTCACAGTACCGGCAAACACAGTAAAAAAAAGGCCCGGTCGAGTCCTTCATACAGCGAGGGTCAACATGTCTGAGACATACGGTATGTTTTGCGGGACGGCAGGCAGTAATTTCACGCCTGCCGGCTGCTCTGGGCTGTGCTCCGATAGACCGCTAGTTAGCTGGCTACATAGTTAGCTTAGGTTAGCTGCTGTCTGAGCGGCCACCGTATCGTGTTTGCGGGCTTTAGTAGTGATAACTAACGTTTGCTGCCGGCATTTCATTCAACGAAACTGGTATGGTTTAAGCGCTTTGGGTGTATTGACTGTCGCCGCCGTCCTACGATGGCAGAGCACATCGCTTCCTTAAACGGTCACTAACATGAGCAAACAGATGTTGAGACATTCCCAGGTAAAAGTTGGCCAAACTTCAGACACAGAGCTAGAATAACATGTTGACACACGAAGGATGCGTCTGCAGACGCTGAGGTAACCTGACCTGGTTGAAACTGAAGCAGCCTGGGTGACCTTGCAAGCTGCAAGATTGTTTGCTTTTAGTCCTAGGTGCTGTGTATATTTACTTATGAGGTAGCTTTTAGCTACAGGGCCTGTTGGAGGAAGTCAGATAGCTGCGGCTGATCATCACTCAGTTGCCTTTAGAGCAGCAGCTATTGGCTGTATAGTGGTCTGGTACCACCTCTGTTCCTGTCCTGAATCCAAGTAAATTCCCTTCTCTGTTTACTTGGGACAATCTACTTTACAAGCAAACGCTGCCAGAGGACCCAGTTGCACCTGTCTGTGAGCACTGACATTATGACCGACCACAAGTACTACTTACAGAAATTACTATTCTGCATAAATTCATTTAACCCGACTCTGCCTGATAGTATCGATGGCACAATAGGCCTGGCAGCGTAGACCCAGTCATTTTGAAATGGCACACCATTATCCTCTCCTGTTGCGCTCTCTCACACATGCTCTCTCCATCTGTTTCTACTTGTTCCCTGTCTCCCTCATTCCTTGTATGAAACTCCATCCCAGTGTGCCGTAATTATGTGAAAGTGCCAGAGCTAATGGTAGCTGTAATGGCCTTTTATTGATTTCTGTCTCAGTCTCCTGTGCTGTCTCTTCTCCTGTAGGGTCAGTTCTCTCCAGAACTGGTAAAAAAGTATTATGAATACTAGAGCTGCAGGAATTAGTCGATTAATCGATGGACAGAAAATTAACGAGCAATATAGATTAATCGTTTTATTCATTTTTCAAACAAAAATGCAAAACATTTGCTCGTTCAAGCTTCTAAAATGAGAGGATTTAGTGCTTTGCTTTGTGATCTATATAAATGTAAATTGAATATCTCACCGCTCGTCACCTTAGACTGTGGGAAATTATATTGGGCATTTTTCACTATACCAATCGGCAGATTAATTGATAATGGAAATAATTTTTAGCTGCAGCCCTAATGAATACAATAAGTACATGGCCAGGTTAAATAATTCTCAGATGAAATTCATTAAATTTTTCATTCATTAGGTCTTTATTCAGTATTGCTCTTTCATTAGTATATCTTGTAAAGATATGCAATGTTGTGTATATAAGAAAACAGAAATAAAAAATGTTATTATATGGCCAATTTTAACAAGCCAGATTCTGGGATTAATTATTCCGAATAATTCTTAAATAAAGCCTTATGATGACACTACTTTCAAAAAAGTTATTTATTTATTATTTATTTATTTATGTTTGTTGTTATCATTATTTGGTGTATTTGGTGTTTTTTAGTCTGTAAAATCTCACAAAATTGAGGAAAAAGTCCCTCACAAGTTCCCAGAGACCAAGTGTTTGTCTTCAGATTGTTCAGTTGTTTGACCAATAGTCCGAAACCTCAAAATATTCCATTTACTATGATGTCAAAAATATCAAATTAAATTCTCACATTAGGTAAGCTGGAACCAGATAATGTTATGATAACTGAATTGAATATTCGATACTGAATTGATTACTCAATTATATAAATGATTGGCAATTAAATTTCTTTTTCTCTTTTATTCTTTTTGATTAACTCATTGATCCCTCCACTCTACCTGTGTATGAAAAAAATAGACAGTTGTGTTGCTTGACATTGATTTTGGCCATTGTAACACATGCCATGTATCATATTTTATTACTATTGAAATTCAAACTAATCTCTCCAGTTTCTATATTTTCATTCTGTCTCATGCTGTATTGCAGTACACAAATGCATATTCAATAACGCAAACATCTGATGTAACTTCAAGTGTAATTGCCTTTTGCCACTTTGTAGATCAGAATACACACCAAATATAACCCTTAGCTAGATCTGGGCCTGAGTGTGTTAAGTGGTGTCACAGTATAAGTGAATGCAGACAACAGTGTTAATCTGTTCCCTCAAGAGTTATTTAATATTGACGTTTGAAGAATATAGTAGCTTGAAAGGCTGCTGTTGAGAGGGCACGCTGCATTCCTCTTTCCCCATTGCTTTGACATATTGACAGCTGGATAGTTGTATGTAGATCTCGCATGGGAATATGTGATGTCTGGGAAGACGCTGAAAAGCTGAGGCAAGCTTTTAAAACAGAGCTGTTAAACTTTGAATGTGTCACTTCCGCTGTCAGGGCCATTGACAATGTGTGGTTGAGATGTAACGCGAACTGTAGGCACCGTTGCATCGCTGAAGCTGTTCTGTTACCATGAATTTGACCTCTAGCTGTTGTTGCTTGAGAAAACAGCCGCTTCAACAAACAAAGGTGCACCATAAATTGAGCTGGCAGTGGTGTGTGTCGGCCGATGAAGGTTGCTCCAAAAGCAATAGCATAATTAGAGTAAATGTCACACGGGAACTAAAGATCAATCTCATCCGGTCTTAACTACTGTTTCTGTTGACCTTGTGTGGAGCACAATATTCACAGGATATTCAACTGGCTGGTAATCTCAACGTTAGTCACTAATCATTTGCCAGTCCAGCACTTCTGCCTGCAGAGCCGGCGCTTAAGGTTAAACTGAAAATTGCATATTGCCTTCAAATTCCAACTGAAGCAGATTCTCAGGAGGAAAGGTGTAGTTTACAATCAAAATTTGCTCTCGCAGTTTCAGGAACACACCACCACTCTCGGATTTCCTGTTATTCTTTTACTACCTCTCTAGGCATTAATCACTAACACAGACTCACTTACAATTCTGGCACACAATGCACACACTTTTCATCTCCTCAGTCATCGCATTGTTTCATATCTCACGAATCTAGTCGGAACTGCAGCACAGCCGGGGTATGTAAATGCCCCCTGCACTATCTTTGGTCAAAGCACACAAAGGCTGTCTGTACTGACCTTGCATGTAAGGGGCCCGAGTCATTCTGGATCATATGTGTGGGTTGGGTTGTACTCAGAGCATGGGCTCACTCTCCACAATAACAACATCTGTACAACCAGCTGGCTGGGGTCATTCAATCCCCACGCAAGTGAGTTACCCTAAGCCTTGTTCAATAACTCTAAAGCTTTGGCTGACACGACGTGTTATTAGGTGCTGTTGCCTCTTCAAGACTTCAAGCGCAGCCAATTTCGACCTCATACAAACAAGCATATTAAATTAGAATCATAAGTAGCATGTTTTACTGATTACATGCAAGGCTTTGTGATTAGGAGGCTAATTTAAGGTTGCTGAATACTGTGAAAGTAGTAGCTCAATGGGATTAAGAGGAAATCTAAGGATTGTCTCTGAGAATGGAAATGCAGAGAGCAGCAGGCTCGGATTCCACCCTGACGTTGGTGTTGCATTGATCTCTACCTCCTCTCCTCTGCCTCCAGACTTCCTGTTTAAGTTCCTGGTGATTGGCAGTGCTGGGACAGGGAAATCCTGCCTCCTCCACCAGTTCATTGAGAACAAGTGTAAGTTTTCCCTCTTTAAAGCCCATTAGTCCCATCAGGGTTGTTTAAGTGTCAATTTATAATTGTAGTGTTACACAGAAACCTAGAGATAGACACAGTCATGTAATTAGTGCTGTTGATTTCATGAGCTGTTTCTTGTCACACACATCAAATAAAGACTCCTGTAAGGTTACACTCCCTGAGAAAATTATTCATTGACTTCCATGTGGAACCAAACTGAAGTGGCTGAATTGTGTCTGTCCAGATTCCTAACATTCTCAGTAGATAATTATCGAGCCAGCAACATATAACACATGACACCGCAGTTCTCTGGCTTAGACTGTTATGGACTAACAGGACCTAAAAATAAAATACACGCTGAATGTTCCAGTTTTTAATTGAATCGAGTTAAATTTCAGTTGGGTGTCCTTACAAAGTCAAGGCATTTTAATTATCCATTAAGCTAGTAATTAAGTAGGCTCTGAGGTTCATTAGTAAAACTTGTTGTTTTTTTTGTTTTTTTTACTTGCAGGTAGTATAGTAATAAAAATTTGCAGGGTGATATTAGCTTGTATTCGTTTAAAACCCAGAGTTTTGCTTTTGGGAGTAAAAACATTAAAAAAAAAACAAACTCAGACACATACACGCACTCGCACACATGCTTGTATTAATTAGATTAAAGGCCTGTTAGGTCCCTGTGCTGTCACTGGAGAGAGCTAGGTAGGGCATGTTGACAGTGTTAATCTCATCTAGATTCCCTCTAGTCTCTAATGTGGAAATGATTTGTTTGAAGATAACAGCTTTAGTCTTTTAGACAAGCACAACACACCAACATATTATAGATTTGAAGTAAGATTCTGGGAACAGAGTTGAAAGTCTCTGTTATAGAAGTGCACACCTGCTGGTTAAGTGGAAAGGCATCTCCTTAATCACCACATAATTTGGAAAGGAAGAAATACATAACTTTGTTACCATAAGAAGTGTGCAGAGGTAGTTGTTCTGCTGCGCTGTTACCTCACATTCTCTCGTTTTTCATTCCCTTCTCTCTGCATTCCTGTTGCAGTTAAACAGGACTCCAACCACACCATCGGCGTGGAGTTTGGTTCCAGAGTGGTCAACGTTGGTGGAAAGACAGTCAAATTGCAGATCTGGGACACCGCTGGGCAGGAACGATTCCGGTAACGGCCGACAATATTTCCTGCGAAGGGTTTGGCAAATTTTATAGGAATTCAAGGTTAATATGAATTACTGAGCACACACGCTGTCTTTGGACAACATCCAGTTTAAAACAGTTACTCACAGTTGCATGTGGCGATGCATAATTAAGTGCCTCACTGAATGAATAGTTAAAAGCAGAAAACAGATTTTCATTCAACTTTCCAAACCCGATTTCAACGGCTGATATTGATATTGTGGAAGCATTATTTTAACCAAGATTTCTGCGCCCTCTCTGCAGTTCTGTTACACGCAGCTACTACAGAGGAGCAGCTGGAGCTCTCCTCGTCTATGATATTACCAGGTAAAACAATTGCTGCAATTATTGCCCCTCCACTTTTCCACAAATTATTCATTCTGTGTAACAGAGTTAACATTTACAAATAATCAAATAAGTTTATGTTCTGCACATTACCTACATTTTTGTGCCAGTGTCTCCCAGGCTTGACTTTTTTTTTTTTTTCCTTTCCATTAAATGACAAAATGATAATTAAACCACCAAAAATGGATCAGGCTATACTTGAAATTAAAATTTACTTACCCATGAAGCTTAACTGTAAATAGTATTTCACTACATTTTTTGCAAGCACTTGTATTGTTTCTCTCAGTCTGTGTGGTGTGAAAAACTAAAGTGTGTCCATACCACCTCTAGAAATTGTGCAATCTAATGATTATATGCTGGGACCCATAGAATGAGACATGAATACCATAGCCAACTCACAGGCCTGTATTTCATAAGCTTTGGGTTGCAATACAGGGGTTGTGAAATAAAGGCGGAGTGAATGCAGTAATGCAGAGAGACAGTTTGTGTTTGTGGGAATGTATGGTCTTTTGTGGAAGGGAGGGGGGTGGAGCGCAGAGTGGCAGGGGCTGTAATTTAGAGGCATCCTCTGGCAGGCAGCGGCAGTCGGGAAAGCAAAAGTCCACCACAGAAGGTGTCACCTGGGGGGCGGGAAAAGCAGGGAGAGTGTGGGGAGAAAAGTGCAGGGGGAGGGAGCACAAGAAGGAGGACTTTCGAAAAAACAAGAGAATGAGTGAGAGATGGAGACATGTATCACTTCAAAGAGTGGAAAAGGTTAGCGGGAAGATGGACAGGAAGGTAGCTGAAAGAAGGAGAGGGTATTTGAACCAGATTGTGCTTGAGCTGCCTGGTCCCATCAGTGTGTGGACGAGGATTTGCGTCATTCTTTGGCTGCTTGTGAAAGCAGCTGTTAAACGTCTCACTGCTCACTCTGCTGACCCGCACCCTTCTGCTCACCTCACTGGCCTCATGTTACCATGGACACAAGGGTCCTGTCTCCATGGCGACCGGTGGTGTCAACACGAAGAAGTCTCCATGAAAGTTGTGTGACTCTATCCTCTCTGCCCGGCCCGGCCTCACAAAGGCAGTAGCTGGAGAAACAGTGACGTTTAAAAAAGGGTTTGAAGTTTGAAGCCAAACTGTATCACAGATATACAAAACCTTGTTTTCGAGTTTTTTTTCCACAAAAATTACACATTTCTGTGGTATAATATTTTTTATAGTAAGGTAAGACATCAGAAATTCTGATTCTGGTCTTAACTTAGGTTTTACCAAATATGTAGTTGCAGATTTTGGCTTTGTAGGGCAGAACAGACTGCAGCATGTGCTAACTACATTATCCTAATGAAGTGATTAGAAAAACAGATTTGTTTTCTGTTTCAAAAGTTGTACGTTTGATTCTTTTTTTTACCATCTAGTTACTTTGTAACTATATAGTATGTAGTATTATATAATAGTATACGATCATGTTAAACAGTTAGTCTTTATCAGTAATTTATACACATTAGTGTACTTCTCCAATACACACCAACCAAACATGACAAATTCTGGGGAAAAGGTTATTAAGCTTTTTATTTCTAATGTTATACATTTCTTTTCGTTATGGTACTTGTTAGTTTTCAGTTCAGTTTTTTTCTCTGAAGCAAAAAAAGTCCTAATAACCTGTAACATTGCATACAGTAACCCTCTGACAGAGACATAGTCCTTGTGATATATCTGAGATAGTGCTGCTTATGATCTGGGCAGCTGGTTCATAGTATTTAGTCTTGGAAAATAACCTGCTGCTGGTAAGGTTTGATGTGTGTGTATAAAGGCCACTGTTTAAGGTTCGAAAGTAAAAGTAAATTAATATTTGAGAACTTAATAGCAATTATTTCATAGATTAATAAAAATGAAATGGGAGTGCAATATCTCCCGCACAAAGTAATGAGTGCTCTGAAGCCCTGATAAACTCCAACAGACACGGAGAGCAGAGTGAGTGCACACACTTTGGTTTATAGTTTGGGTGTTTGTGTAGGAAGACATATTCACACATGCATACAGTCCTCACTGATATGGGCCGGTGACAAAATTTGTATGTCACGTGGACCCTGGAGGTTTCGCAGATAAGGAAAGAATTTAAGATTAACGTGTTACAGGGTGATCCCTTTACCCTAAACAGTAAACCGGCCATTGTGCCCCACATTGTGTCCACCTGTCCTGTCCTGTCTTGAAGCCGGGAGACATATAATGCCCTGACCAACTGGCTGACAGACGCACGGACACTGGCAAGCCCCAACATTGTTATTATCCTGTGTGGCAACAAGAAAGACCTGGACGCAGACAGAGAGGTGACCTTCCTAGAGGCCTCGCGCTTCGCTCAGGAGAACGGTAACTGGTGTTAAATCTATCGCAAGTCTTTTTTTGTCTCTATTATTTCATCCACTTGCTTTTCATTTCTGCTTGCCAATCCTGTCTTTTTTCGCTTCTCTTTTTTATGACCCCCCTTTTTTTCCCCTATAAAGAACTGATGTTTCTAGAGACCAGTGCTCTGACAGGGGAGAATGTCGAGGAGGGTTTTCTGAAGTGCGCTCGCACCATCCTCAACAAGATAGATTCAGGTACACTTCATTTTGTTTGTTAAAGAGGTTGGGCATTTGCGTGAGAGCATGCAGACGTTTGAACGTTTTTACTAATGATCTCTGTGCTTGAGTGCATGAAGCCCTGTGGATCTGCCCTCAGTCTAGTGCGTTTGTCTGCGTATGTCCGCATTGCTGACACTTTTCATTATGGTTCATTTCAAAGGTGAATTAGACCCAGAGAGGATGGGTTCAGGTATCCAGTATGGGGATGCTTCGTTGCGGCAGCTGCGACAGCCGAGAGGCACCACCTCACAGATTAAGCAGCAGTGTAATTGCTAGGGATCGGGGCCCCACCCTCACCTCAGCCCGCAGGCCCACGCAGACAGGACATCCCCTACAGGTCAGTGGCTCGTCATTAACTCAGGCTTTAACAGCGGTACCTTCTGAATAAGAGATTTACCTGAAATCTGTCTCTCTTTTTTTTGTTTTTAACTTGCTTCAGTATTGATAAGGGCATGTCAGTGATCACCTTCTTGTCGCCTTTCTCTTCCCGCATCTCAGCTCCAGGTGCTTTTTGGTGTGTGGGATCCTTCGCTCTGCAGTCTCACACACCTTGGATCACCTGGATAAGTGGTCGTGGAGATCACTGCAACCCATGACCCCTGACCTCTGGTAAGACTCTGTATTTCTTACCTGGGGGGGTCAGCTGTGCTCCTGCGTCTGGACAGGGAAACCACCTCAGTGTGAACACTCCGGGATCATAAAGAAGAGGACTCCTCTTCTTCAAAAATAAGTTTTTCAGTCACTTAACAGACAAGTCAAGGGTTGTGTGGAGGGGCTGCCCTACTGTTGTTTTATCCCTGTGCTTGTTTAGTAACTTCTACATGCTTTCTGAGTTTGCACGTCATTATTTGTAAATTATTATTGGTAAACTATTTTCCGCATTTTCACTGTTCAGGCTATCTGGATAAGATTCATGTTTAGTTTGGCCAGCGCGCATAAGTTTTAACATTCATGAAGGCACCTGTTGATATTAAGCTTTTTATTATCCATTATTAGAGGTAACTGTACTTTACACACGTTTAGTCTGATATTGATATTGAGTAAGTGATAAAAAGTCTAAACATGACCTCTTATAAGTAATATGAAGTCATCTTGCACAGATTTTGGGTTAAGTATTACTGTAAAGAAATTTGAACCAGATGCTACAAATCTTTACAAATGTTTCTGCAGTTGTTGTCCTTTAATGCTTCTCATCGGATCTGAAAATTGAAGCGGTTAATCAGTGGATTTAAGTGTAGTTCACATTCTTAAAGTCAGACAAGCCCAAATGTAGAACCCAGTACTTTTAGTCACTCTGAAATGTATGTTATATCGAGTCTTTTAAATTTTTGCTTTGCCTTAAAGTGCACTGTTCTGATGTAGCGTATTGGCCTTAGTAATTTACTTGATATAATGGATCTACAGTATATTATACCCAGTCACCATGTCTTTAAACTGTCAAAGAGAATGGTACAGTCACTCCACTCTATGTCCACATAGACAAGCTTGTGGGTGAGGTTGAAAGCACAAAAAAGAGAAATGTAGCTCTTTATTTTACCCCAAAGGCCCCGAAGTCTTCAGATTTGTATGATTAGACGCACACCCTGTTTAAGTCCATGTGTCTCCGGTACTATCAAAGTGAAAGATTAAGAGTTATCAATCTCTGCAAACCTAACACTGTTTTTGACTCCTCCTGCTGAGCTTTTTTTTTTTCCATGACCTCCCTTTGATTCATGCTGTTCTACATGCACATACTGCATAGGGGACGTCACAGGAAACCACAGTTGGTTTTGCCTCAGTGCCATGTTTGGGAAACTTTCATGCCGCCCACCCAGTTCCCTCATAGAGGTTGGACATGTGATGTTTAATCGCGCAAGGCTGTAAGTGCGCCTTGATAAAAGTCAGGATTCTGTTTTCAACCTTTCAAGTAGTTTTCACTTCTGTTTGTCAAGCACAGAAGTAACTCTGCTCTGCTGCAAAATGTTACTGAAGCTGTGGAGCCGACCCAGATGTTTTGTTCTTAGAGCAGACACTGCGTTGCCCCAGAGAGAAACAGGGAATTTCCACTGAAACATGGTTTCCTCTTTCCATGCAACACTGACGGTATGGCTTGTGGTGCTGCTGGAGGAGAATGAGGTTGCGAGTTAATAACCCAAACTCCTGCCCTGCTGTTGAGTCAGAGGCACTGCATCTGTCTGAACCGCTGAGAGAGCAGGTCACACTGACCCAGCCAAGAGGAGATCTAAACAAACTGCCTGCAAACGTACTTCTCATGTCTTCTCCTCAAGTGCTAGCGTATGTCCTCCCGGACAAACCATATGTGTTTAAGCCAGCACACTGAAGGCAGAGACATGGTGAATTGTGCAAACATTAGAGAGTACAGGATATCAGGAGACAGATGGTCAAAAAAATGTTTTCATAAAATATTGGCTTTGTGTGATAGTTTGTCTTCTTCTGCAAGTGCACTTTTACTTTTGAATATTCATTTTTGTTTTGTTTATATACTGTAACTATAGAATTGTACATTTTATTTTACTTGAACTATATACTGTAATAAAGATTTTAATTGTAGATGTTATCATTTCTTACTAAATAACAACTGAGATTCTTAATTTGATTGACTTATTTCTGCCGTCACGAGGAAAGACTGTTGTCTGAGGTTTGCTTTGTTTATCGCTCACTGCTGACATGGAGGTATCGATGAAAGGATGCTGACTTCCTGAACTGTAGGAGGCCGTCAGCAACAACTCTGATCGCTCGTAATAACAAGTTCTGTCACCATCTATATTCCGTTATCAAGTCGTCATAATGGTTGAATACTGTTGCTGTTGAGCCAGAGTAAGCTTGCATTCATTTCTGTTAATTTGTTGTACAGTTCATAATAAGCGCTCAAAATAGCAATATGGTAAGCATTATTTTCTCCATTCTTCTACTCTGGATTCAGTCGTGATGAATGCAATCCAACTCAGTTGTTGCTTAGTAACTAATGTTATATAATCAACCTTAATACTACTGTACATCTCAAGTAACCTATGCTGTAAATAAGATTTGTCTATTGTCTATTGAGCGTGAGTGTTGCTCATTGATTGTAATGATTATGCAATTCCCAGTAAACTGCTTGTTTTTTCAGTTAATACCTTTCACCTGTCTTCTGGATGTTAATGTTTGTACCTTTTTCTTGTCTCTCAGCTACTGTAGGTTCCTGTTTAAAGAGCTCAGTTTGTTGCTCAAGGGAGTTAAAAGTGCATCCGATCCTGAATGCTGATAAATCACACGTTTCTCCCTCCCCTCTCCTGTGTGTGCAAATGTGCGCAGCAACTTATTATACATCAGGTTTATAGCCCTGCTGAGTTAACAGAGCCTTAAATTTAACAGTTGAATCCATGTACGTGATTCATTTGCCTCATCTTCCATTCTTTAGTCAAGTCATTTCTCTCAAAGGCAGTCAGGGTGAGGTTAGGATATCAGAGGACTCATATGAAGAGTAAATGCCTTCTGTGTCCAATTGTCTGGATTTATGTTCCTGGGTCGATCGAGTAACAGCTAGAGTGGTTTAATGTAGCTGAAGTGGATATATTGACTGATTTATTGATCCAGGACAGGCTGTCAGGATGACCTCTCAACCAAATTGCATAATTTACAGTGGAAGAGCTGATGTGTTGCCACTAGATGGTGGTAAAATATTGGACAGAAAAAATCTCTGGTTCCTGTATTTAAAAACTATGGCACTTACAGATCATCTCAGGAGGTTCAGTCAATTTTCTTGTGTTCTTATCAAAAGCTAATGCACAGTGATTACTAACCGAGCTAACAAATACATTTAAGAAGTTTATTACCAGATTTTTTTTTGGATATGAACTACATATTTTTAGACATATAAAATAATAATAGGTGGGCAAAATGTCAAGATAGAGTATTGATCAGAAACAGTTCATGTTCATGTATCACTTCATCTGTTTGTTTTATTATTTACATATAATGGGACATATTGATTTGGGCAGTTGAACTGGAGACAGTGATACATACAAACACACATCTTCCACCTACAAACTCCTATAGGTGGACCAGAAGGGAAGCAGTACATATTTCACTATTGTCTAATAATCATTTTAAAAAAAATAAAAACACGAACGTTCAACAACAGTAACATTTTAAACCACCTTTGTGACTGGATATGGTTAAATCAGAGCATGACAAGTACTTGTATAAACATTTAAGTCCAGCAAAGGAAAATTAATAAAAGTGGATTTTTTTTTTTTCTTTGTCAAAGCTCATGAGGCTTGTTAAGAGAATTTAAAAACCAATTTATTTTATGCAGTGCTAAAGGAATTTAGGGATCTTAAACATATAAGCAATACTGCTCAGACCAAGTAGTGAGCAAGATCCACTTTTTCTGGAATGAATGTCTTAATTTCACAATATTCAACATATGCAAGATACACTGTATGTACACACCATACGAAGCAAACTTCACAGTACTGCTTTATGTAAAATATACTTTCCATGTCCAGGTCTTGTTCCGTCTGAGTGCATTTGTGTTTTAAGTGTGACTAAAAAGCACCATATAATTTTTTTTTTTTTTTTTAAATGCAATGAAATGATTAATGAAGCCATCTGAACTAACAAAGTCTACACTGTTTATCATCATCAGCCATGAGCGTATCTGGCATAGCACAGGTTGCCATAAAATGGTACTCATCCTAAGTACACTCCATTCAATTATGAACTTGCCACGCTGGGTCAATTGCCCTAAAGGGCTTTCTAGTTGTAGTTTGCTTGTACTTTGATCCAGATAATTAGCCATGATGACTCTAATGCCACAACACTTGCAGGGTCGTTCCTTACATGGGCTTATAGAGATGGCTGTAAGGCTGTTGTAAGTTCTCAATGTACATTGGATCATGATGGCAGTCTCTGTTTATACATGGTGCTTGTTAGTTACAGTAGTGCCATTAAATGAATGTTGAGGTTAATGAAGGGAGGAGAGGAGAAGTGTCACACTGCTGGATCTACATCAGTGTTTCCACACTCCACTGAGATAAATGCAATGACTAACTACATGAAATAACTAATTTCTGCAGCCTCTGGCTTTAGGAAAAAGAACACAATATAAAGCTGACTGTAACTCAGGCGGTATATGAAATGTCACCATCTTGAAATGTACAGCCTCTATAGCCTTTATACTACACTTCATTAGCAGTACAACAGGTACAGAATATTGCAACATATAGATGCTATGACAAAGAGATTAATTGAACTTCTAAATTATATATCCATATGTAAACAATATTGTGTATTTCTATTTCTAAACACCCCCCTCCTGAAGTTCTGTAAGTGTTGGCTCTGTAGAGTCAGGAAAATGATAAGGGGTCCTTTTCCAGAGTGACAGGAACAAGGAGTAGGTTGATTTAGATGCCAGGGCAGCAGGTTAGTGGGCAGGTAGGAAGGATGGTTGTCTGCTTTCTACTCAAGCGACTGGAGCATGAGGAGCTGCTTGAGGACCTTGGTCTGACTGGTCTCCCTGATCTCTCCTGCAAGGAACATCTCATCCACCACCGTGTACACCTTGAAGTGCAGAGAGAGGAAGTGCATTAGAGGGCAGACATGGCCCGACACTGTGATCAAAGGAAATGAGAGGATTTTGGCAATTTAGGACTAAAATAGAATACAAAGATCACAAACCACATGGGCCATTGTTGAAACTAACTGAAACCAAAGTGATATATACACATGAAAGGGTTGGGAGAAAAGTTGTCTTATACAATGGTAAGTCATCATGTAGCCTGTGGTCATCATTGCTCAACTCCACCTCTGTCATCAAAATGTGAAAATAACCGATGGATGACTAAACACACTGAGTCGCTAACATTAGCCCAGATGTTATAAATATGACTGGGTGAATCAGTCACAAACCTTACAACACAACGGAGAGAAGTGGGAGGCTATGTTCCAACTGAAAAACCCTCACATTGTCCAAATATGCTGGTTTCTCATATTGGTCACCTTCTGGTTGTAACACTGCATCAAACGGCTTTGTGCTTCGTTGAAGTTAAGCATGTGGCCGGATGCTCAGACACCTTAACTAATTAGCATAATTAGCAAGAACACTGGCAGCAGTTGGGCGGAGGGAGTTTACATGTTTTTGTTGCTTAGGATTTCTTTCTTTGAAAAATATATAAGACAATTTAAAAGGATCTCACTGAATGACTGCTCTAGCAACATTGGTTTCCATGATAGAAACATATTCTCATCTGCCTCGTGTCCTCCTCTGCTCTCTCTGTTTGATCAAGGTGTTTATAAAGTCATTTGAAAATGGCAAAAATAATCTCTCCTTGTCCCTACCTTGTAGAAGTTGAATACAAGGTCCAATTCACACACGTTGTGAAAATACTCATTCAGCACCTAATAGAAAAAAGAGAGGAACAGTAATAAATTCAAACCTTCATTTCAATTAGATAGCAGCCAGGAGATAACCAAATAGTCTGAGAAAACACTAAGATAAATGGTAATTGTATGTCTTAATGTGATGCATTAGCGCAGATATATGCAGACGCTGTATTAGCAGCAGAAGCCACTTAACAGCCATGTAATAAGCTGATATCCACTACGAGCACATCCATCTGAAAATGCCAAATTAAAATTTATGTGGTTTTCGTCTATCTTGTTTCCACTAGAGATCATTTTGAAGCAGTGAAATAGTGTCATTCACAGTGGCAGAATTATTGACCCCTTGTTAAGAGTTAGCATCAGTGAATGTTGAAATAAGCACTGTGAAGTCCTGTTGGGAGCTGATGGGAAGTTCTGCTTGCTTTATCTTAACATGAGCATGGGTGCAGTAACTAAAGAAAAATGATTATTAAAAAAAAACATCTACCGTATTGATTTTAAATTGATTATTTCTCCTTGAGCATGTGGCCATATGCAACAAACAAGCTTAGAAAGTACAAATGAACACTGCTGTGTATTTCAGAATGCACGTACATGCATTCCTTTATTGTCAAACATTACATCAAATGACCTTCACTCCTGAGGGCTCTGAATAGAAAATGGTTTACTGTTTGTCTTAGCCCTATACAAACAGTAGATCGTACTTCCAGATCACAGTTAAAGTTGGTACTATTTGATTTATAAAATGGAATATGAACTAAGACTAAGTGATAAACAAGACGCACTTGAGCTGCCTAATGCCTCCACATAATCACAAAGATTTAGAATAAACATAGATAGTTATGCTGGTTGTGTTACTGATTAAACCAAATAAATTAATTAGCAAATAAAATTGTTCTATTTCAAAAGATATATCCATCACTTTAAGCAATGACACTACATATACCCTGGTTCTCCAAAGATAGAAAAATTTGTTCAGTAACTGCCTGACAAAGTGAATATATATAAAATGTAGATGCTGCATTTCAGGAATACAATATTTCAAACATTTCTGTGTCTCCATACTTGTTGTCATGTAACAAATTTATGGGATAAGTATTGTCTGAATAGGATCAATTAATTGCTGATTCTGGTCTTTTTCATGGGATTTGTTGACGATATGAAAAACGTAGAATATCATCAGCTTATCCTTCAAGTCAGCTACTGTTTGAAGAAAACATTTAGTCTATGAACTGAAATGATTATGCTTTAGCAATGAAATACACTAGGACTATTCTTTGTTTAGTCCCATACACCGATAAATAAGAGTTTTGGAAAGCAGTATTTGTGATGCAATAGTTCCTAATTGTAAAAAATATTAAATTATTAGTAGTAATATCAAGCAACATCTGAAATTTTGCGTAGAAGAAAACACTGATATGCGTTTACTTTGCCATTTTTGCTGAAGTAGCACTTTTTTTTAGCATCTGTGCTGAAGCAGGTCATACAGTACCTTGCAGATATTATGAGGAAACTACAAAGTTTTTATCTGACCAAAATGCTTGCAGTTATAAAAGTATTAGTTCCCAAATCTGAAAATATTAGATCATTACTAATAGCACCATCTGTAATCTTGAGCAGCCTTTTGTTCATCATTTCAGTGTTTGTGTAATGTGCAGTGAGACTCAGTTTGTAATTAGTGATCAATTTGTTGTTTTATTGCTCGAGGACTTATTTCCAGCATCACTTGACCTAGCATAATCGAACACTGATCAAAGTCAATAATGGCACACCCTGAACAGAAGAATGTAAAATGAAAATGATTCTATGGACATTTTTTTAAGTGCGTTTTGGAATTTGTGCTCAAGTGGACTGTCAAACTGATAGGTTAAACTGTCATTCATTTGTTGTCCTTGAAACAATCTGATAAACCTTATTCTGTTGCAGACAAAACCTAACATGATAATTATCATAGTGATTTAAATACCATCACGAAATCATACAGTTAGTGTGGAAAACGCATTTTATGTCTCTTAATTTAAGGCGGAACGCTAGTACACTTGAGTACTGAATAAAAAAATGATCATTTCTAATTAGACCGCACTCCATACTTCTCACAAGAATGCAAGTTTTATAATAAGGAGCTGCAAGAAAGTAGAGGACAGAAAATTTTTAAGGAAAACATTCCTGAAAACAATCAGACCATGAGAACTAAATCATCACAGTTCAGTTACTAAATCTATACACAGTATCATGTGTTGTGTGTGTCAGTTACCTCTACAAAATTGTGGATTCCCTCGAGGTATGCCAAGTTGTTATCAGTCACGTCCACACAAATACAGAAGTACAGACCAGCATAACGCCGGTAAATGATCTTGAAGTTTCTGAACTGTGAGAACGACACAGAGAAAGTCTCTCATCAATTTTGTCTCTCTCTATTATGAAGACAACAGCCGCTTTACTTGGGCTTAAGCTTCCTAGCTTTAAGATAAAACACACTAGGTATATCTACAATAACTGTGGAACAAAATGCCTTTTAAGCTGATAAGCAGAAGTAGCCACGACAGAGATTTTTAACGACAGTATAGTTTCATTTATTATATTGTGGTCCTTGATAGTATCTAGAAAAACTTCTGGTTCAAATGAACAAAGAAATTGGGGCATGTCACTGAACCAGCCAGAAAAAAAATAAAAAAATACAACCATATATACATATATAAGAGACTGACTGATCCCATACCTCCACAAAGTTGGTGTGTTTGGCATCCCTGACAGTTACCACAGCATGCACTTCCTCAATCAACTTCTGTTTCTCATCGTCATCAAACTGCATATACCATTTGGCCAGTCGTGTCTTCCCAGCTCGGTTCTGAATGAGAATGAAGCGGATCTATGCAATAAAGATAGAAAAAAAAAATAAATACAAATTTGTGGTACTTGTACTTTGAGCATTTTCTTTTCATGCCACTTTATACTTCTACTCAACTACATTTCAGAGTGAAATATTGTACTTTTTACTCCACTACATTTATTTGATATAAAAAAATTATGAATAACTTATAAAATATTATGTGTATGTGTTATATAACTTAAAATACCCAACAGTATATACAAGTGAAGCAGAAAACAATTTCGTGGCAACTATTCTGATCATCGTTTCAGTCATTTTTCAAGCAGGAATACCGAACTCTTCACGGTACCAGCTTCTCACAAGTGATGATTAGCTGCTTTTCCCTTGAATTGTTTTCATTTGAATTTATTTCTAATCATGTTGAGGTTTGTGATGTGCATTTCTCATTGTTTTCAAGATTAAGAAAACAATCAACAGATTGATCCATTATAAAGAAAAAAATCGTTAGTTCCAGACTTATATAAAACAGTTAAAAACATATCATTTGCATCAGTTATAATAATCAAATGATATAAGTTAATAGCATATCAATCAGGGCCATTTTCTGCTTTAAGTAGTTTTACTTTTGATAATTTAAGAGCATTTTCCCAATCATACTTGCATAATTTTACTTACGATATTGAATGCGGTAGTTTTACTTGTAATGGAGTTTTGGGAAGCTGTGGTATTAGTAATTTTTTTCTGAGTAGCTACTTCTTTCACCTCTGGATTTGACATTCAGAGAATCCCTTTATCAGACACGACTATCTGACATTACTTTGTTGACCACTATGATATAGTTTACGTTAGAAGTTATTCATTACTAGCAAAACAACTGATGGACGTCTACGTAGCCTCTCATTAAACTGTAGAGTTATTTTACTGTACATAAATACTGGTTAGCGTTAGCTTTAGCCAATTTGAAAGCTAGCGTTAGCCGAACCGCACCCATTTATTTTGACAGCATAATCGTGCAAGACATTTGACAGGATAAAAATGACGTGTGATCTGTTTCAGCAAAGTGGTGGTTAGTCTCTGGAACAACATCGTGACTTCAAATCTGTGGCCTTATTCTGCTTTGGTAACTTAACTAACTAGCTTTAGCTAACGTTTCCTACTGACTGAATGAAGTGATAATCCAGCGCTAACATGCTAGTAATGAGAAGAAAATAGAGCAGTTTTCATCTGAGACATATTTACCATTTTCGTCTCCTAAATATGGACCTTAGAAACTCCACAACAGCACGTTCCTGAACAATTATGCTACGATTTTAGATAAACACATCGGTATTTTTTTTCGACCGCTCGTCCGCTATCTTTCCAGAGCTAACGGCAGGAGCGAAACTACGCTAAATCGCGCTGCATAATGGTCGGTGTAGTTTTTGTTGTCACATTTAGAACACATTGAACGTAATATAGCACTACAAGAACCAGCGTCCCTCCGCCGCGTCTCTTGTTGCGTCGCGCTTTGGATCACGTGAGAAGCAAAAGGTACGTTACTGATGTTTTCTGTAGAAGAAACATTTCCAGGTGTAGTTACTAAAAAGGAACTTAAACAAACTGTGAAGATAGATAACAATGGCAGATTAAAAAAAAAAAATAGTGTACCACTTAACATGAATGAATCAGACTAATCACACACGTTTTTAATGAAACTAAAGGTTTTATTTAAAATAAATTGAATATACTACAAGATTGTCCAGCTCAAATATCATCAACATTTCCTACATGAAACAAACGACAGAATTTATATTTACCATATTAAATGTAAAAAAAAAAAAAAAAAAAAGTTTTAAAATTTTTAAAAATAGTATTTTAACCACTTCTTAAAAATTGTGTTTCATGTGACACACCTCAGAATTATTTTCATACACACTACATAATGAAAAAGCAACAATATATACTTCCAACCTCTTGAGGTTACATTATTTGTGGTTGTTTTCTGCAGAGTCAGGGCTCAGAGTTTGTTTACTGGTCTGGTTGGGCAGCCAAGTCACCGCAGAACATTGCCCAGACAGCTTGGACAGCTTGCCTCTCTGAGCGTTCGGGGCGTTTGCGGAGTCAGAGGGGGATGGGGGAACTGTGATTGTCAGGGATTGCACAACTGTGAGTGGAGGAATGTGCTTGCCCTTGGGACCCAGAAATATTTCAGCTGCAAATACAGAGAGGGTTGAGGTAGGATAGGGAAAAGAAATAAAATAAAAGGGAAAACCAGCCAGTGAGTAAATGATAAGTGTAGAGTTTTTCTTCTACATAATGCTTGCAGCTGTGTTTTCACACTGGTGTGTCCAGCCCAGTGGTAATCTTTATATGAGAATGAAAATAGCTGAAATGAGCAGTGTGTGTCATAAATGAACAGAGTTTTATAATAGAACCTGTCCGATGTGGAAGAAAACAGTAGAAGGAGAAAGGGATGTAAAACAGAGGCAGATCATTCAACAGAAACTTTGACCCCTGCTAATCGTGCCCTGTGTGATTGGGGTCATGCAAATATTGCAGAGAACACAGTGACTAATGTGATTGGACAGAAGCTTGTGGACTTATTCAAACGGAGGGCAGTGCACCTTGAACCCTGCCTGGCTGTGTATTTAATAGAGGGTCACATTTCAAACTGTCAAAGCAAACATAGTGCACTTTATTCATCATAACCGTATAAGTCGTGTAGGAATAATAGAACTTCGACTTACAAATGTTAGTTCTTGTGTTTTGGTTTTGTTATTCAACAGCCCAGGAGGCTGAATACTGTAACAGTTTTTACTTTGACTGGAACTTAAAAGGGATGCTTCTGACACAATGTCTGTGTTGTTTCTTGGGTGTAGTTTTTCAGTTTTAAATTTCCCCTAAAGTTTCAAATTCCATTTCAAAATCAATAAATTGGGGTTTACACCCTTATGAAGTATTTAGTTCATGTCTCACAGAGTTTAGATTACCAGATTGGAATTGCATGTTCTAGGAAGTTCATGGATGGACTAACAAAAAGAGAGAGAGGAGAATCCAGGAGAAGGCCCCAGTGCAAGACAGGGAACATCTGTTTGAGTGGTTAGTACAGGCAGTTGTCTTGTACAACATTGCAGACATTTCTCCAAGTATGTGGAAGTAATTGGATTGTTTTTCTGAAAAAACAAACCCAAAAAAAAAAAAAAAATCTACTTTAGGATCTTAAATTTTTCATCACTGAGTGGCTGAAATCTTCAGCATCACAGCAGTTCCTTTACCAAGTCGATGACTCAGCGCACAAAACATGCTGTATAATTAGGACTAACCATTGAGATGATTGATTTTCTCAGTAAAGGTATTAGATATTTTCCCTCTGTGCTGCTCGATAAGGTTTTGGGAAGTAGTCCTTGGGTGAACGAACAACAAATCTATGACAGCCATGGAACATTAAAATCTGTTAGTCGTTGACTAATGTTCGAGTTTGTACAGGGAAATGGAGATCACTTGTGAAAGGAAGTGGTGTGTAAGACATGGGGCCAACAGGGCAAATGGACCAAAATAAAGTTAATTAATTATGAACATGATGACATGAGCACATTCCTTTTTGTCTTTAGCTCGGAAACAGTGTTGCAACAGAACAGACCAGAATAGTTTGATATCAGTGATGTTGTAGCACATAAAAAGCAAGTAAAATGAGATCTGCAGTTGATCATATTAGGGCAAAAAACGACCAATAAAAATGACTTAACAGGAGCTTCGCGGAAGGTGAACTGAAAAACCCTTCTCAAACATTATTTGCCATGAAAAAATCTATATGAATTTTACATGCGGTAACATGTATTTAATGTACTTTTGTGTATTTGAAATTTTTATGAAAGAGGCCATATGTATGACAAAACCATCAAACATTGTGTAGGCTACATATGTTATCATCAGGGGTGAAAGAAATCTGTCAAAATATAAAAAAATATAAAAGAATGAGTAAGATAAAACAATAAAAAGCATACCATTTCCTTCTGAAATAAAGTGAAAATATGATATTATAATAAATATTAATAATACAAGTACCTTTAAATTGTAGATGAAGTACGATTTCCTCAAGTACAGTTGCCTAATTAAGCAAATTCACATTTTACATGTTTTATGTAACTATTGCTGTTATTCGGGATCACAGATATTTCTTTTATTTTTAGTTTATTAATTTGTCCCACAAGTCTGTAAGACGGTATGAATTTTTATGCCAAACCAACAAAAAGTGTTTTTCTTTTCTCAACCGGCTGATAAATTTGAATCATATATTTAATAATAGGTTTTTTTTTGTTTTTTTTTTAATCTAATAGTCGCCGTTTAGGCTAAATGTGCATGTGGAGTGGTGAACAGTGTTATCATAAATAGCATGCGTGTGTTGTAATTGTGTCCATGAACCGCTGGGCGAGACTCTCTCTCTCTCTCTCTCTCTCTCTCTCTCTCTCTCTGTCTGTCCTCTGTGAATAGGAGGGGAGATGCTGGATTCGGGAGAAGGTCCGCCATTATTGGGAAGCTGCACATTTAGCCTGTAAGGGGCTTAACGTTAGAAAGGAAAACACAACGGTTCCCGACGAGCTGTTGTACTCTAAAGAAAACCAAAAAAAACCAAAAAACCAAACAAACACACCGCGCTTTGGTAAATGAAGACAGGGCATGGCGATCGCGTTTCCATACGGACTCTTTTATTTTTGACACAACAAAGGAAATAATAATTGGTCAAAACAACGTGGTGGTGAACCAAGAAGGGAAAACACGCCGAAACAGCGCTTTCCTACGCCTCCCCCCCTCTTCTCCCCGTTTCCAGCCGTGGTGAAAAGACTGGAGTTTGAACAGCATTTTTTTTTTTTTCCTTTTGCTTTTCTTGACGAGAATTTAGTTGTTTTTTCGCCCCTCTCTCCTCAGACAGGCAGAGAGAGAGAGAGAAAGAGAAAGGGAGAGAGAGAGAGAGAGAGAGAGAGAGATGTGCATCTGAAAACTTCAGACTGATGAAGACGAGCACTTAACGCGGGGGGCAATGGACAGACAGCCCGTTTACTAAAAAAAAAAAAAAAAAAGGGAAAATAATCGATGTGAGTGTTTAGGGGAGTGTTTTTTTTGTCTGTTTAAAAAGGAAAATAATCGATGTGAGTGCTTGTAGGGGTATTTTTTTTGTCTTAAAAAAAAGTCTTTCACTGGCTGTGAGTCGCAGAGGAGCAGAGAGAGAAAGAAAGGAGGACGAGACGAGAGATGTGCATCTGAAAACTTCAGACTGATGAAGACGAGCACTTAACGCGGGGGGCAATGGACAGACAGCCCGTTTACTAAAAAAAAAAAAAAATAGACTTATACACACCGTCACACATTTAGCCTGTAAGGGGCTTAACGTTAGAAAGGAAAACACAACGGTTCCCGACGAGCTGTTGTACTCTAAAGAAAACCAAAAAAAACCAAAAAACCAAACAAACACACCGCGCTTTGGTAAATGAAGACAGGGCATGGCGATCGCGTTTCCATACGGACTCTTTTATTTTTGACACAACAAAGGAAATAATAATTGGTCAAAACAACGTGGTGGTGAACCAAGAAGGGAAAACACGCCGAAACAGCGCTTTCCTACGCCTCCCCCCCTCTTCTCCCCGTTTCCAGCCGTGGTGAAAAGACTGGAGTTTGAACAGCATTTTTTTTTTTTTTATGAAAGAGGCCATATGTATGACAAAACCATCAAACATTGTGTAGGCTACATATGTTATCATCAGGGGTGAAAGAAATCTGTCAAAATATAAAAAAACATAAAAGAATGAGTAAGATAAAACAATAAAAAGCATACCATTTCCTTCTGAAATAAAGTGAAAATATGATATTATAATAAATATTAATAATACAAGTACCTTTAAATTGTAGATGAAGTACGATTTCCTCAAGTACAGTTGCCTAATTAAGCAAATTCACATTTTACATGTTTTATGTAACTATTGCTGTTATTCGGGATCACAGATATTTCTTTTATTTTTAGTTTATTAATTTGTCCCACAAGTCTGTAAGATGGTATGAATTTTTATGCCAAACCAACAAAAAGTGTTTTTCTTTTCTCAACCGGCTGATAAATTTGAATCATATATTTAATAATAGGTTGTTTTCTGTTTTTTTTTAATCTAATAGTCGCCGTTTAGGCTAAATGTGCATGTGGAGTGGTGAACAGTGTTATCATAAATAGCATGCGTGTGTTGTAATTGTGTCCATGAACCGCTGGGCGAGACTCTCTCTCTCTCTCTCTCTCTCTCTCTCTCTCTCTCTCTGTCTGTCCTCTGTGAATAGGAGGGGAGATGCTGGATTCGGGAGAAGGTCCGCCATTATTGGGAAGCTGAAAAAAAAAAAATAGACTTATACACACCGTCACACATTTAGCCTGTAAGGGGCTTAACGTTAGAAAGGAAAACACAACGGTTCCCGACGAGCTGTTGTACTCTAAAGAAAACCAAAAAAAACCAAAAAACCAAACAAACACACCGCGCTTTGGTAAATGAAGACAGGGCATGGCGATCGCGTTTCCATACGGACTCTTTTATTTTTGACACAACAAAGGAAATAATAATTGGTCAAAACAACGTGGTGGTGAACCAAGAAGGGAAAACACGCCGAAACAGCGCTTTCCTACGCCTCCCCCCCTCTTCTCCCCGTTTCCAGCCGTGGTGAAAAGACTGGAGTTTGAACAGCATTTTTTTTTTTTTCCTTTTGCTTTTCTTGACGAGAATTTAGTTGTTTTTTCGCCCCTCTCTCCTCAGACAGGCAGAGAGAGAGAGAGAAAGAGAAAGGGAGAGAGAGAGAGAGAGAGATGTGCATCTGAAAACTTCAGACTGATGAAGACGAGCACTTAACGCGGGGGGCAATGGACAGACAGCCCGTTTACTAAAAAAAAAAAAAAAAGGGAAAATAATCGATGTGAGTGCTTGTAGGGAGTGTTTTTTTTTTGTCTGTTTAAAAAAAAAAAAAAGTCTTTCACTGGCTGTGAGTCGCAGAGGAGCAGAGAGAGAAAGAAAGGAGTGGACGAGAGCTGGAGAGGGAGGAATGCTATGGTATGTAGAAATACTCTGCCTTTACACCACATTATGTACGTGAATGGACAGTTTGAAGAGCTAAACAATGTTGACAAGATGTTGTAGGGCGTTTACTTCTCCCTACATCGCAGCGTGGCTTTATAAGAAAAGCGGCGAATAACAAGAAACTGGGAGTCAACCCCAGTCCCCCGCTTGAGGGCTGGTGTGGTTTGAAGCCCTTAATAGTCATAATAACGATTATTTTAACGACAATGCATGGGCGGGTTTCAAAAAAAACAAAAAAAGGGTGTTCTAATGTAGGTTAGGGTTAGCCCGTGCTTGTTTAAATGGGAAGTTTACAGAGGAGAAAAGGGGTCATAAAAATGGATCTTGTCCAAACATTAAAATTGTTTGCACAACAACACCTGGAATGCATTGGCCTTGTCAGGTCTGGAGAGACTCCCCAGTATACCTTGAATATAAGGAGCAATAAAGACTTTGAATTGGTAGAGGGAAAATAAGATGTTTGTGTCGGACTGTCTGACCGTCAAGCAACTGTTTGATGCTTTGTCTGCATGTTTTGCTTGTTCATGAATGTGCTGATCATCTCCTGGTTAAATGAAAGAATTAAATATAAATGTTTGTTTGTTTGTTTGTTTTAAAGTTTTAAACCTTTTATTGTAACTGCCTGGGCCTTTATTTGGCATGTTAAGCATTGTAGTAGCCACAACCCTTGGCCCTCATCGGATTTAGGTCATAATACAAACTCTTAAACATAATGAATTTTTTCACGAGTAATTAATTTCTCTCATAATAAACTTTGCAAACATAAAAGCTGCATGTACAGGGCTTCCTGGTGACACAGTTATCTAATGTGCATACAGACTATTCCTTTCCCTTTTCATTTAATTGTACCTGTCACACAAATTACTCAAATCTTTCTAGATTAAATGCCCAGCGATTTCTCCACCAATTAAATCTCTCAGATGGGGATATTTACCCTGACTCTGTGGAGGCCGCATGTCTACCCCTTTATGTGGTGAGATAAGGTACAGATAGGCTGATTAGGGCGAACCGATGGTGACAGGTAACTCAACCAATAATCTGTTCTGCTAGAACTAGTCACCAGTGTGTCACAGCCTAATCTCGCTGCCACTGCAAAGTGGTCATTGCCCTGTCAGCCACTCCCTTTTTGTCAGTGTCCTTCCACTTGACTTCAGTACTTTTATTTCAGAAGAGATCTTTCCACCTGCCTCTGGAATATTGATTTAAGATCGACTTTGAAAGATTTCGGAGGGTGAGATAAGTGCGTGAATGTCTGTGTAGGTTGGTGATGTGGCCTTAACACAGAGGTGCATAGCAAGAGGGCTTTGGTCTGTGTACTGTTGTGTGACTGCTAGAAAGAAGGGAGATTTTCAAAACAGGAACTTTGTCATTTGATAATGGATACATGCTTGCTTATATGCTTTTTCAAGCAAATAAGGCCCCGTTCACACCTGGCATTAACATGCGTCTTGGGTGAACCGATCACAAGTGGACAGCTCTTAAGTATGTCAGTTCTTGGCAGCTGGCAGTAGAAAGCAGCCTTTTAAACAGAGATCCCGCTATATCGCCATTAAGAAGACACCTCATCATGCTGGCTTTGCTTATTTACACTGTACTACACAAAGCTGGCATGATGCTGCCCCAGTGTGTGATTTTTAGATAGATTGCCGGCGTTCGGGAATCAGAGGCGTGCTGTGTAACAACAGCGTTGGTGTCTGTCCTGCCTTGCTGGCTCTCCCTTCTGCACAGACGTCGATTCGTTTCTGTGACTACCTCCGCTGCCGGCTTGATGCCAGAACAACAATGCCCCCCCTTTCTCTGTTCTTAACTTTTATACAGAATGGCGACGCAGAATAAAGGTGCAACATTCCCGCCCAGAACAGGCTGTATAAAAGGGGCTTGCGTTTCCACAAGTGTCTCTAGTGACAACTTGTGATCAGGTCTCACGTCCCCACTCTAAACACGTACATCGTTTCCATTTGCAAAGGCCAAATGCCTTGTTGTTTTTAACTGGCAGTAGTCAGCAATGCACTTCCCATGCTTAGTCTATGGGAAATCAAAAGAAGAAGCAGTAGCAGAAGAAGAAATCCAAACAATACATACTGGGTCTATTCGTTGGCTTGTTGCAGGCAAACCAAATTGCCCAACATGTTTCAAGTACTTGTAATATATCTCTATAGGCTATTTTGCTTTAATATGATGGCATTGATGCATGAACGAGTGTGTGGTAAAAGAATGTGGCCATATGCAGTCCAGCCCACGTCCGAGGGATCAGATTTCAATATGTGCTTACGTCTTGGGTGCATTCACACCTGTACTTGGAGCTTTCCACTTGTGATCGGATCACCCAAGAAGCATGTTAATGCCAGGGATGAACAGGGCCCGAGTTGACTCCTAACCCGGCATTTGCTGGCAGTGCTCTGGTTGAGTGCTTTTGATGAGTTCCTTTCCCTTTGATCTTAATCAACCTTATTGGGAGGACCATGCCAAGAGGAAGTAAACACACACACACACACACACATAAACACACTTTCCTTGGTAAGACAGTCTCTTTGCTCTCAGGTAAATGCATTAACAGCTGTCAGCACTTATGTTCTCTGCTTGATTGGGCCCTTTGCAGTACAGTCACACCTCTCCAGGAAGCCTCTTCTTCCCCTAATAGCCGTGCCATTTGCCCAGGCAGCAGGCTAGCTACTAGCATACCCCCTCGCCCCTGTCTGTCTGCCTGCCTGCCTCTGGGCTGCGGATCGTGTTTTGAATCCCTGGGCTAGAACGTGTATCTGGGATTAGAGGATGGCAGGCTTTGCTCATCAGGATGTAGGTCAGAGATGTGGATACATCCTTTGATGAGGAGACTGGAAGTGGGAATCTGTCCCATATTATGTGGACGGATAAACAAAGGGTTTGACATGATTTGTATATTTAATACATTAATAATAAATAGATAAATGTATGTATA